>NW_028234430.1:22927778-22930278 GCF_977035675.1 Penaeus japonicus
CTTCGGTATTACTGTTTTTTCTTTATCGTCATCACAAGTATTTTAACCGTACCGCACTACATTTTGGCAGAAGAACAAAAGAATAAACGTCCCAGAAGGGAACAAATGCAATACAGGCGCCTCAGCCGTGTGTCTCGTTCAATGCCTGAAGGCTAGAGCGGCATCGACATCGTTGCCAATGTTATTATCTCATTAGTCACGACTTCCAACATTGGTCCCCGGCCAGGCTCATCCATCCTCCAGACCTGTCGCCTCCGGACTACGACTCGTGTTTTCTCCCCCAACACTCAAACACGGACATGGGCATACATCCGCTCATCGTGGCTTGGGAATGTCCGGTGCATGAGCATTTATGTTTTGGTCTTGTGTGGTCCCGTGCTCCTCAAAGCGTTTTCACTCGTATTTGTTGATTTAAATGCAAGCATCCCACGGGAATCACAGTAGTTGGTATTTTCTGTTGTATGAAGTAGCTGTTAGTTATTTGTTTATATGTATGCACATACCACCGATTCTGAATTCGATGGCTTGATTTAATCGTTTTTATTGTGGTCAGGAAAGTAATCTAGCGCTTGGCACATTCCCTGGCTTCCCACACGTGCATCTTCGCCTGGCTATCACCTGATGAAGGCCGCTGATGCTCGAGGCATGTGAGCCCATGCCCGTGTCACCCCCACACCCCCGCAGTCCGCCCTTACTGTACCTTCCGCGAGAGATGGATTTCGATTGCATTATCTCGTCAAGGCTAGACGTCACCTTTGCGTCGTCATGCTTGGCACCGCTGTCATGTCTGGCACTGGTGTTGGAATTTTTGCGAAAACAATGGGGCAGTGGTCTCTCACTTCAAGTGCTCGGCGCGGACTATTAATTGAGATACCTGGACGGGATGATGATGATGATGATGATGATGATGATGATGATGATGATGATGATGATGATGATGATGATGATGATGAAAGAGGAAAAGGGAAAAGAAAAGGAGAAGGAGAAGAAGAAGGAGAAGGAGAGGGAGAAAGAGAAGAATAGCGAGGTGAAGTGAACCCGTCCTGTAACAGAGAAAGGATGCTTGATGGGAGGCAGACCACAGGGTTTGTTTTGCTTCTGACGAGGGGCGAAGAGGGAAGGCGACGGGCTGACTGGGTTGATAGGGTCTCGCGGATGAGGGGAGGATGGGGAAGAAATCAAGGAAGGGGAAATAAAGCAGAGGAGAGAAGGAGAAGACGGAGGACATACGTACATGACAGCCTCTCGGCCAAGCGCTCGTGTGGAAATTTATTTATGGACTTGGTAACCTCGCTATAGTGTACATTGGCCGATATTCCTAATTTTAAGAAATTCGTACTTAGAAGTTGAAATCCGGTAAGGAAATCGGTCGTTGGCCAACACAGGTTAGTGATACGTAATCAGATACTGTGAAAAATTACTGTTCCTTCTCGGGTATTCAGTCCTTATTCGGGGCACTTGGCAGAGCATGGCAGCGATGGGCATTAGTTATTTTTAAGAGGTCTAGTGTTTATGTGGACGCGGGATAAACGACGTGTAAACGGCAGCATCAGGGTTTTGTTAGCGATTACAGGGCGGTAGGTTTTTGTTAGAGCAGGGGACGCTTAAACTTTACAACGCTTATTAATTACGGTTAAAAGGGAAATGTCTCAAATTCCCTTTCACTTCTTTCTATGTGGTTGAATGCAGGAAGATCTTATTTTCGGAAACTTTGTTTACAGCCCTTAATGAGCAAGATCAAAGTGCTTGTGTTACATTGGACTTTTATCTCTGCTCTTTCTGTTAAACACGTGAGCTGAAACTGCGTTAAGGCAGTGGCAGTGTTCGCACAGGAGGAACCAACTTTATTCGGCAAGGAAGAACAACAGGAGTACAATGCTCAGGAGACTGTCTGATCAGGCTTCGGCCTCCGCAGGAGACACCACCAGCAGCCTTAGCCTGTACTCCTATGCTCGATTTCGTCCCCAGAACCGCATGAACACGATTGAGTCCCGTCTGAAGGCGCTGCAGGGGCAGCTGTACGAGCCGTCTGCGTCTGCCACGCCGCCTTCGCCCACCTCCCCGGCCTTCTCCCGCATCACGCCAGAGAAGGCCGATCAGGAGAAGGTGGTTGGGGAGAAGGATGCCAAGGCGGCGTCCAAGGTAAGGGAGGTGGAGGAGAAGGCGGCGGCGGTGGCCGTCGCAGCGAGCAAAACGACCCCCGAGGTAGTGACGACCACGTCGACGAAGACGACCACAACGATGGACAAGAAGACGGAGGCACTGACGGTGACCTCTGGCACCACTGTGACCTCAAGTGTGACCTCCGTTATACAGAATGTCATCAAGTTCGAGGGTAAGTAAAATGTGACTGATTTAATTCGTAATATACTATCTAATTGGTTGTATAGGTCAGAACGCGCTTAATTTTTTTTTTATTAAAATACACCGAATAGATGTTCGACCTGCAATATTTGGTCTAATTAGATTGAATAGATGATTGATTTTGCTGAATATGATA
>NW_028234430.1:22947778-22950278 GCF_977035675.1 Penaeus japonicus
GAGGTGGAAGAAGGCGAGGAAGGCTAGATGGAGGCGTTGTGGGTGTGATGATAGTAATGATGATAATGATGAAGGAGGACTTGTTGGTAGTGGCAATGAACAAAAACGGTGATGATAGGTTTAGTTTTTTTTTAAATAAACGAGTAAGATGGCTTAAGTAAATGGGAAAAAGTTGAAGTGAATAGTAAGCCTTTAATTCTGAGACGCCATCACAGAGGAAGACGGGCATTACAAAGAGCTCATGAGTCTTGGGATGATGAATATCGCATTACAAGTGATTGCAAATACATAAATGCTCATATTGCAGAATGAATCGAAAAACTGTATGACGTTATCTCAAGAGAAAACAGGTGTTAGTGCTGTTGGTGTGGTAATGGAAATAAGGCCGAGACAATAACACCTTTGGCAGCTAATTTGACGCCATGATTAGATTTGTTTGTAGAAGGGCGGGATAGCTGGGATGCACGGGGGTTCCGGGATCCCATGGGTGAAAAAAGTAACTTCGTTAGATTTGGGAATTCTTTTCGGCGTCTTTGGCTCTTTTCGTAGGGTTTTATTCATCGGTTTGTTTATTTTCTCGATTACTATCTTACTCCCTCCTTCCTGCCTTCCCTCACCCCTCTCTCTCTCCCTCCTGTCCGACTTCCCCATTCAACTAATATTTCATTATCTTTATCATTTTGTATTTTCTCGTCTGTCCTTGTAATTTGCCCATTTCAGAAACCCGCATCACAAGACGATATTGCATGCTTCCCATGCACGCCGTGGTAACTTCCAGATAGTAGAAGTTAGATATTTTTTTCAAGGCGGGAACATTGGCCGGCTTTGGCTTTGGCTTTGGCTTATATCCTTTATTTTCCGCCGAATATAAACTATAGGGCTCTGTTCTCTCGGCGAATTAACGAGCGGCTATACTATAAATGGCATATATCGGTAGGGAGGTCGCAGATTTGTTTGCTGTTCTATCTAATTAGTTATCCGTTGTGTTGCATGCAAGCGCCATCAGAGGTCGTACATTTAGTCTTTTTTACCGGCGATGAAAATGAACGGTATTATTTACTTTGACTTGTGTGAGGGATACATTAGTCTCTGTCGAGATGGCATTGTTAAACGAATGATCAAGATAATGCCGGGGCCATAAAGGTAGCACACAGCGACACCATCCCACAGAAGTTGGAAGATTTTAATGGAGAGGAAAGGCGAGGTGTTGGATAGTCACAAAATAACCGGGGACTGA
This sequence comes from Penaeus japonicus, assembly GCF_977035675.1. Classification (NCBI taxonomy): domain Eukaryota; kingdom Metazoa; phylum Arthropoda; class Malacostraca; order Decapoda; family Penaeidae; genus Penaeus; species Penaeus japonicus. Next base: position 22,949,016 of record NW_028234430.1, read on the forward strand.
AGTGGAGGGAAGAGGAAGTGACGCTCCTTGCAGTGAGGTGCAGGGGATAGGGGGAAGCTAAAGGGAGGGCGTCGTGAAGGGAATGGAGACACTGGTAGATTGGGATCATGAATATCAACAGACGGTATCGGGGAGAGGAAATAATGAAAAGTGAGCAGATTTATGAATCAGGCTTAGCAATAGAATGGATAGATAAATTGGGCCTGAAAAGAGGGCTTATAAACTAATTGGCATCGGTTCATCATTATTTATCTATCATTATTGCGTTGGCTTTTGTATTTGTTTTTGATGCCTATTGATGTTTTAAGCTATATACTCAGCCGGGCCATCATACTGTATAAATTACTGGACGTGCGACATTATCTGCGGGCTGATTAACGAGTTGTGGTGGAGTTTTCGGTTGCTGATCTGAATATTCATGACGGCTGAGGCAATGGTCGCTACCTGCTGGAAATTAATTACCTGTGCTACTAACGAAGTGCTGTTGTTTTCCATCTTTTTTGCGCTCTCTACAGCCGGAGGCATCGGCTTGGAAGGCGATGCATCGTGAATTTTGCAAGGCGAAAAAAAAATAAAATAAATGGAAGAGGCAGAATGGCGGGGACGGTTGAAAGATTACGGCATGTCCCTGTGTTGCATTAGATGCAAACAAGATATCGTATCGTAATGCTTATCGGAGCACCTGGGACATAGGCCTTTTGTCCGTTTCGTGTTTGTGTGTGTATGTATGTGTATGTGTGTGTGTGTGTGTGTGTGTGTGTGTGTGTGTGTGTGTGTGTGTGTGTGTGTGTGTTTATTTTGCTGTACTTTTACATTTGTGTGTGTGTTGTAATGTTGTATGTACTCCTTGCCCTAGACATTCATATGCACACAGCGCCGTCGACTTTCCCGCCGCCTGGGGTATATACAACATCCTCCAAGGATCCTTCTCGGGGATTTCGAAGCGTAGAACCTTTGACGGGGGGTTGCTGCGTCAGGTTTTCCCGACGGATTGGCAAGGACGACGTTTCTCAAACAAGCTGAGATCCGTCCGCGCCTCAAAGGACCCGTAACAAAGCAGCCAAGTCTCAGCTCGGCGATCCTCAGTGGCCAAGTAAAGGCTCGAGAGGAGGATGTAGCAGTGCTGACGAACGTGCACTTTAATGAAGAAGGTTATTACGCTCTTTCCTCCTCACTCCTCCCTCTTCTTGTTTCGCCGAAGAGAGGGAGGAAGAAAGGGGGATGGACAGTGTGCTTTAGTGATGTCGTCACTGCCAGGGCTTT
>NW_028234430.1:22952778-22960278 GCF_977035675.1 Penaeus japonicus
CAAAGGAACAGCAAGAGCAAGGTTGAACAGCGCCGTAAGCACAGACCAGCAGAACAAAGTAATAGCGGGTAATGAGAGAGCTAATGATTATGCGTGTTGGGGTGAAAGGATGGAGAGGAAATGCTGATATAAATGAACCAATTGGGTATTATGTGATTAAGGGAACGAAGTAAGAAACGAGAGAGATAGAGTAAGAGCAGGAGCGAGAGAGAGGAGAGGGTGGAAGGAAAGAGAGAGTAGCGATAGAGAGAAAGAGAGAGTAGCGATAGAGAGAAAGAGAGAGTAGCGATAGTGAGAAAGAGAGAGTATCAATAGAGAGAACGAGAGAGTAGCGATAGAGAGAAAGAGAGAGTAGCGATAGAGAGAAAGAGAGAGTAGCGATAGAGAGAAAGAGAGAGTATCGATAGAGAGAGAGAGAGTAGCGATAGAGAGAGAGAGAGAGAGAGAGAGAGAGAGAGAGAGAGAGAGAGAGAGAGAGAGAGAGAGAGAGAGAGAGAGAGAGAGTAGCGATAGAGAGAGAGAGAGAGAAAGTAGCGATAGAGAGAGAGAGAGAGAGAGTAGCGATAGAGAGAGAGAGAGTAGAGATAGAGATAGAGAGTAGCAATAGAGAGAAAGAGAGAGTAGCGATAGAGAGAAAGAGAGTAGCGATAGAGAGAGAGAGAGAGAGAGAGAGAGAGTAGCGATAGAGAGAGAGAGAGTAGTGATAGAGAGAGAGAGAGTAGCAATAGAGAGAAAGAGAGAGTAGCAATATATATATAGAGAGAGAGAGAGAGAGAGAGAGAGAGAGAGAGAGAGAGAGAGAGAGAGAGAGAGAGAGAGAGAGAGAGAGAGTAGCGATAGAGAGAGAGAGAGAGTAGCGATAGAGAGAGAGAGAGAGAGTAGCGATAGAGTAGCGATAGAGAGAGAGAGTAGCGATAGAGAGAGAGAGAGAGTAGCGATATATATATATATATATATAGAGAGAGAGAGAGAGTAGCGATAGAGAGAGAGAGAGAGTAGCGATAGAGAGAGAGAGAGAGAGTAGCGATAGAGAGAGAGAGAGAGAGAGTAGCGATATATATATAGAGAGAGTAGCGATATATATATAGAGAGAGTAGCGATAGAGAGAGAGAGAGAGAGTAGCGATAGAGAGAGAGAGAGAGAGAGAGAGAGTAGCGATAGAGAGAGAGAGAGAGTAGCGATATATATATATATATATATATATATATATATATATAGAGTAGCGAAAGAGAGAGAGAGAGTAGCGATAGAGAGAGAGAGAGAGTAGCGATAGAGAGAGAGAGAGAGAGAGTAGCGATAGAGAGAGAGAGAGAGAGAGAGAGAGAGTAGCGATAGAGAGAGAGAGAGAGAGAGAGTAGCGATAGAGAGAGAGAGAGTAGCGATAGAGAGAGAGAGAGTAGCGATAGAGAGAGAGAGAGAGTAGCGATAGAGAGAGAGAGAGAGAGTAGCGATAGAGAGAGAGAGAGTAGCGATAGAGGAGAGAGAGAGTAGCGATAGAGAGAGAGAGAGTAGCGATAGAGAGAGAGAGAGAGTAGCGATAGAGAGAGAGAGAGAGAGTAGCGATAGAGAGAGAGAGAGTAGCGATAGAGAGAGAGAGAGATTAGCGATAGAGAGAGAGAGAGAGAGAGAGTAGCGATAGAGAGAGAGAGAGAGTAGTGATAGAGAGAGAGAGAGAGAGAGTAGCGATAGAGAGAGAGAGAGAGAGAGAGAGAGAGAGAGAGAGAGAGAGAGAGAGAGAGAGAGAGAGAGAGAGAGAGAGTGAGTGAGAGTGAGAGTGAGAGTGAGAGTGAGAGTGAGAGTGAGAGTGAGAGTGAGAGTGAGAGTGAGAGTGAGAGTGAGAGTGAGAGTGAGAGAGAGAGAGAGTAAGACGTAGCGGGTTGTACCTATGACGAGTCTGGGCCGAGCGTAGTAGCGAGCGGGCGCAGAATAAAGCGGGCATCACTGTTCATGACAGCTTAATGTAGCCGTCAATCGTAATGTGATGGGACATAATTTCTCCATTACTGCACCTAACCAGAAGGTTGATTTCCCCATGTTTGCACCTTCCCGCCTAATGCTTATGCGACACTCCGGCGTAATAACAGCTGTTGTAGTAATTTGCCGTTTTTATACGTAAATCTAATTTGGCTCGCCTGGTACTATTTACCGTTAGATTTTTAGCTTAATTGTATCCAATCGATTTTGAATCGCCTCCAGCCTTCCATACCATTTCGTCTCCCCCCATTGAAAACGTTGCAAATACCCCTTTATAATTTTTATTTAAGACTCGCCCCCTCTCCTTCCCTCTTCACTTCCCCGAACGCAGCGTAGAGGCCCAAAACGACGGTCGTAACACAGGTGTAACATCGCGTATTAACGTGACAGCGACGCGTTCCCTGCAGGTAATATCTGGACCGTAACTGTCGCTCCATCGGTACGACAGCGGGTAGTTAGGACGGTTAATACTAATATGGTAAGTGGTGGATGGCGGGAGGGGGCTCGCTTGTACGTTCGTTGCCGCGACGGCCGTGTATTGACTTTTGCAAGGATGCTCTTTGCACGAGGGCTAGGAGGGGAGGGGACGGGATGGGAGGGGGGGCAGTTAACACAGTTGCTGGGTAGTTCTTGCAGGCGATGTTCTTTGATTGCTTCTGGTTACTTGTTTTATTTTTATTTTCCTTATTGATTAGTACAGCTTCCACTCCTAGTCTTTACCTCTTACTTTTTATGACTTATTTACTCGCCCGTAAAAAGAACCTCTCTCTCTCTCTCTTTTTCTCTTTCTCTTTCTCTTTCTCTGTCTCTCTTTCTCTCTCTCTCACTCTCTCACTCTCTCTCTCTCCTTCTTCTCCTTCTCCTTCTCCTTCTCCTTCTCCTTCTCCTTCTCCTCCTCTTCTCCCTCTTTCCCGTCTTCCCCCCACCCTCTCTATTTTCCCCTGCCCTCCTTCCTTCCTCGTCATTCTCTCCTGTCCCCTCTCTTCTTCCTGCCAGTCTTCCCAAGTTCAAAGATCATCTATCTTCATCCTCTCCAAACTGCTGTTACACTTTTCGTGGCCCCAGAGCACATCTGTTGCATTAACACTCACACTCCTTAAAAAAAGAAAGAAAAACGTACACAAATATACACACGCACATGCACACTCATGCACACGTACGCGCACACACTTAAACATTCTTACTTTCACACTTACACATTTTGCAAACATATTTTTACTTCAGTTACACGTGTCCGCTCTCCTGCACAAGTATACATTATATTATGTCCATTAGATATAAATTTGTCCGCACACCCTTTCGTGTACGAGCCTTCTCCGAGTGTGTCCGTCGCCGCCACACTTATTCTATATTCTCGACATGTCTGCATTCCGTAGGTTGCATGTAAATGTCGTCATATGAATCTCCCCCCCCCCCTTCCCATTCCCTGCTGCCTCTCCTACTCTTCCCCACCAAGCCTTCACAGCTTCCCCCCCCTCCCCCTAGTCTCGCATTCTTGTTCCCGGATAACGCGCGAAGCCACGGCCGAAACGGTGTGATCCGATTCCGGAAATGCCGGTGTTTTGAGCGCAAACGAGGGTCGTCTCGCAGTCGGGCCTCTCGTGCTTGTAAAATTTTTTGGTATCGTCGTTTTTCTCGCATCTCTCTTCGGGCTGGGGAGAAGAAAGCGTGCTCGTCGTGTACGAAATTGTAAACAAAATGGATTGATACGCATTTTCGAGATGGGTACGTGACTCGCGGTGAATGACAAAAGCGCCTTTGTATTCGCGCAGATTTATTCTTGATTTGCTCCTTTCTCTGGCTCTGTGTCCTCGCTGTTTGCGCTGTCCTCGTCGCGCCTTGGATTTATAGCGGAGATGAATTGCCTCCCTCCCTCGCGCTCCCTCTGCTTCAGCGGCATCAACATGAACGTCCGCTCATACGAATATTCATCAAGCTAAATTATTCCAGAACATTCCGAAGAAAACGCGGACATTCTTGACTGTTGCCGAGGTTTACATATCCCAGAGTGCGGCGGTCGCGATGCTGAGAGCCCCGCTTGCCTAGCCAGTGTGCCGCCAGGGAGCTCTCTTCGCCTTCCTTCTCTTCTCCTTCATCTTCTTCCTCCGATGGTGCTCGTGTGTGCCGTGCCTTCTCTTTGTTTATTGTTATTAGATTTACACCTGTTTTCTTCCTTTAATCGTTTCTTTTAACATTTTGCTCTTACGTGTTACCCTGCTTTGTTATGTTTTTTTTCGCCGCTCTACCTCTCTCTCCAGGTCTTCTTTCTTCTCATTCCTTTAACATTATTTTATTCCCCGCTTTTTTTTTTCACATTTATTTCCCTCCTGCCTTTTCTCCCAGCGTCACAGCGACACCAACAAGTTTGACGACGCTGCTGCTGGTGTCGTGTGCAACGGCGCGGAAATTTACACCTTCAAGTTTTTTTCTTATTTTGAATGTTACAGAAGTTGCATCTGTAGCTGTGCGAGTCGCATGGTGATGAGGCGGACCTTGTGTTGCTTCACTGTCAGTATGAGAGAGAGAGAGAGAGAGAGAGAGAGAGAGAGAGAGAGAGAGAGAGAGAGAGAGAGAGAGAGAGAGAGAGAGAGAGAGAGAGAGAGAGAGTGAGTGTGTCTGTGTGTTTATGTGTGTGTCTGTGTGTGTGTGTGTGTGTATGTGTGTGTGTATGTGTGGAGGGAGGGAGGAGGGAAGGATGCCTGTATATCGTAGTCATTAATGGACGATGATGGGAATATTTCAAAATCACAAGCAACATATTAAACACATAATTACCTAATTACCTTGATGAATAGCACAGCAGCATTAATAATAACCTGGTTTCTCTTACCTCACAGATTCGTGACTGGCTGACCCTTATGGAGCAGATGACGCGTCAGCAGACAGTAGTGGTGGGAGACGCTGACGACATCCGGCAGCTGACTGAGAAACAGAAGGTGAGTACATAGGAGGATTATTGTGGCCTTAGACGTAGGTGCAGGTGGAGACCACTCAGATGTGCTGAAATTAATCCTCGCAGTTGTATTTACGCGCGGGCGCACCCAAATACATCCAAACACATCCAAACACACTCACACACACTCACACACACTCACACATACTCACACATACTCACACATACTCACACACACACACACACACACACACACACACACACACACACACACACACACACACACACACACACACACACACACACACACACACACACACACACACACACACACACACACACACACACACACACACACACACACACACACACACACACACACACACACACACACACACAACACACACACACACATACACACACATACACACACACACACACACAGACATACACAAACACACACACACACACACATACACACACACACACACACACACACACACACAACACACACACACACACACACACACACACACACACACACACACACACACACACACACACACACACACACACACACACACACACACACACACACACACACACACACACACACACACACACACACGTACAAACACGTACACGTACACGTACACGTACACGTACACATTCACGTATATGTACATCAAACACACAGACGCGTAGGCACAAACGCAAGTTAACAAACATACAATCGAGTGCAAACGGAAACAAACACAAACACGCATCCCCGGCCGCCTTTCAAAGCTTGAAAGAAGAAGGAAATTGGATTTTGTTTTCGTTTCTGTGGCATCACCCTGGCGCGGTGTCCACGAACCTCAGTGGCCATCTTCTCGTTGCAGGCAAGATCTCGCCGGGGAGAAAGTTAGACGGAAGAAGGGAGGGAAGGGGGGAGGAGGATAGGGGAGGAAATAGAAAGGTAGGGTAAGGACGAGGGAAAAGGAGAAGGAGGAGGAGAAAAGAGAAGAATGTTTATAAAAAAGAAAAATGTGGATAAAAGAGAAGAATAGGGATAAGAGGGAAGAATGGAGAATAAAAGAGAAAAAGGGGGAGAAAAACGAAGAATAGGGAGACAGACATGGATAGGAGAGCCATGCGTTAGGGATAGTTCCAGAACACGTGACAACCGCCGTTATTAAATTTACACGGTAGTCTTTGATGTACAGCGGAAGTAGGGAAGAGAGAGAGAGAGAGAGAGAGAGAGAGAGAGAGAGAGAGAGAGAGAGAGAGAGAGAGAGAGAGAGAGAGAGAGAGAGAGAGAGAGAGAGAGAGAGAGAGAGAGAGAGAGAGAGAGAGAGAGAGAGAGAGAGAGAGATGGTAGAGGGGGAGGGGGCAGTGTAAAGGAGTTGGGAGTAGGAGAGGGGAGTAGGGAAGAGGGGAGCGACAGAGGAGGAAGAGAGAGAGAGAGCGCGGGAGATATTTAGTTTGTCCGTTTTTTAGGGAGGAGAGTTTGGAATGACGATTTCGATTTAAACTTGTGCCTTTACTTGACTTTTTTGTTGTTGCTTTGTGTCGAGCGTTTGTATTGTGAGGCATATCCATGGTGAGGGGGTTTGTATGGTATCCTTGTTGTTGATGTTATGATGGCATTTTTTTCATTATTGTTACTATAGTTGGTATAATAATGATAACTGTGATTATTATTATTATTATTATTATTATTATTATAACAATAATTATGTTTACTGTTTTCAGTACCTTTGTTATTGTTATTATTTTAATTGTGTTGCTCTCCAATCTTTTCGTTGTTTATGTTAGGTTGTATAATTTTCTATAATAATTTCTCCTCCCTCGTCCTTCTAGCCCCTCGCTCTCGCCGTACTAATCCCCTCCTCTCTCCCTTGTTCTCATCCTGGCCTTCTTCCACTCCTCTTCTCCCCCTCCCCCCTTCCCCCCCCTCCTCCTCCTCCAACTCCTCTTCCTCCTCCTCCTCCTCCTCCTCCTCCTCCTCCTCCTCCTCCTCCTCCTCCTCCTCCTCCTCCTCCTCCCTCACTTTCGGCCTTCTCGACCCCCCGCCTTCTCCGTCTCCCTCTTCCCCCCCTCCTGACATTCTCTCACCATTCCTCTCCCTTTCCTACCCCCTCCTACCTCCCTCCTACCTCCCTCCTCTCCCCTCTTTAATTCCACTCCCCCTCTCCCTTTCCTTCACTCTTCCCCTCCTCCTCTCCCCACTCCCCCTCTCCCTTTCCTTCACTCTTCCCCTCCTCCTCTCCCCACTCCCCCTCCCCTCTCCTCCCCTCCTCTCCTCTCCTCTCCTCTCCTCTCCCCTCCCCTACCCTCCCCTCCCCTCCCTTTTACCTCCCCTCTCCTCCCCTCCCCTCCCCTTCCCTTTCCTTCCTTCCCTTCCCTCCCTTCCCTTCCTCCCCTTCCTCCCCTTCCTCATCCCCCTCGCTCTGCCCCCTGCAATTCCCCCCTGCAATTCCCCCCATCCCCCAGTTCCCCTCCTTCCCGATCTGCCTGCCCGGTCTTGTAAGAAAATCCTATCAGTCGGCAAGTCCAAACGTCACGAGAGAGAATCAACTATTCGTAAAAGTTTGAACGTAATGTTATGAAGTCTCCAGTGTGTATCTTGCCAAATTTTTAAAAAGTCTGAC
>NW_028234430.1:22962778-22972778 GCF_977035675.1 Penaeus japonicus
AGTAGAAGAGTATATGTATATGTGGAAGGGAAGGATGGCGTGCGGGAACTCAGACGAGGATCAGGCTTGAGGATTACGTCCAGAGAGTCGCTATCTCGAGGGACGTTACGGGGCCTAGAGTCCCCCCCCCCTCCTCTTTCACCACCTCTTGCTCCTCCTCTTCTTCCTCCTCTTATTCCTTATCCCGGTTTTCTTCTTCTTCACCTTCCTTTCCCTTCTTTTCTTAAAATTCCCTTTCCGCTCGGTGATTGTGGTTAGTATAGGATCTGTAGGAAAAAAGGCTCGTTTACGTTCAGAATGTTTTGACGTATGCGTCTAAGTTCATGTGCCGAGTTAAAATTCACAAGAAATTACGTATGCTTGCATGGTCGCATACATTCATACATGTATATGTATACATATATACATATATACATATACATATACATACATGCACTTGAAAATACAAACGAACATACACATAAATGTAAACGTATATATATCCGTACTTAGATAGCTGGATGTATGCAAAAAACAAAAACAAAACAAAAAAAGAGAACACACAAAAATTCTCCATCCTTCCTTGTCTCCCTCCCACCTTCCTTCCGTCCTTTCTTCCTTCCTTCCTTCCTTCCTTCTTTCCTTCCTTCCTTCCTTCCTTCCTTCCTTCCTTCCCTGATACCTGCCTACCTGCCTGTGTGTACGAGTGTTTATGTCTGAATAAGTGTTTGTGTTCCGTGTACCTACAAACTCCTTCACATGAACGCCTAGCTCATTGGGTAGAAGAGAACCACGTGGATATCGGCAGAGTCTCGTCTCCCCTTCCTTCCCCTTGACCCCCCCCTCCCGCTCAAGCCCTCTCAGCTGGTGTAATCGTCAGTAAAGCCTCGTGAATCTTGTTTTGCTGGCCTGGTACACGATGAGGGGAAGCGGTATGTTACGGGAAGGGGAAGGGGAAGGTTTTTGAGAGAACCCGTCACATTCCCTGGAATAATGCCATTCATCACTGTCAGTCATCGTCGTCATTGCTGTTCCTGTTCACTCTCGTCATGACTGCTTCAACAAGGGAAACAGTATTTGTTTTTGTTTGTTTATTGTGATAATATAATGCAATTGGAAAAAAGAAGCGTTTTAGAGACGCCCCCGGTAGCCATTTTCATTTTCATGCCGTCGGGTATTTCCGGCTGCATATTATCTCGGGGATGGAAAAAGCTGCGATTGATCCAAGAGTCAACTTTCCAGAAGTTCCGCGGATCAGCAACTCAGGGCGCTTGTCTTCTCACATTTCCGCTTTTTTCCCTCTGATCTCGCTGAAGTTACCCACTTATTCACATCCAAGAATCCCCCAACAAGCTCTTTGCCTTTTTATTCCGCCAAGTTCAGGTTACATCCTTCCCCCTTTCCTCCTCAACCTCCCACCCACTTTTTTCCTCCGAATCACCGGCAATTTCCAAGGCTGATGGGAAAGCGAGCGCTCGGAAATGAAAAGTCTCGAAAGAGGATGAGCGTCGCTAATTCGGCAGCGCGTCCGCCATTGAGGAGGAACTGTCTCTCTCGCTCGGGGGACGGGGGCGGAGGGGAGTGGGACTTCATCCTCACTGAAAATATGCGTTCATCTGATTCTACGTCGGGAATCAGGTTAACTGTCGAAAAGAAATAATTAATTCTGCCGACGCACCTGATGACGCTGGTCATCATTTTTTTTCCTCCGTCCAAAAATTACAGTGGGAAATTGGATGCGGCAAATGCTTGTTTTTTCAAGGTAGAAGAGATTGTGAAGGGGGAAAGTTTTTTGTTTGTTTTAGTATGATTTGATTAGTGTTTGGGGGACGAAAGTACGTGATGTGCTAAAGGTTGCTACAGTTGTGAGAGGACTTTTAGTCATTTTATTGATACTGACCCTACTCCGCACGCGCAGTGAACAGGCAGAGCGAACTCCTGGTCCCTCCCTCTCAAAGACTCTGACCCGGCTGGCTGACGGACCCTGAGTCCTGACAAGCGATGGCAGGTCTCGAGCAGCTTCATTAGTCTCTCAGTTATGCTAAAGCCTTTCTTCTCCTTTGCGGTAGCACAGCAAGTCCTTCTTTTATTCACTGACGGAATTTCTAACCTTCATCCTCTTTTTATTTTTTTTCGACTCTGCAACCTTTATTCTCTTTCGCAACTGGGTTTCATTTTTATTTCTAACATATTTTTTTGTTTGTGTATGCAACTGTTCCCTCAGTTTTTTATTTTCTTTCTTTTCTCACTTAATCCCCGTGGCCCCGAGCCCTCCAAATGCTTTTACTCTCCAACTCCCTCTTCTCTCTCCTTCCCTCCATTCCCCCTCCCTCCTCTTTTCCCTCGGCCACATCTAGGCTTACAGCCGCCACTTGTGGAGAGGGCCGGCTTGAAAGCACCGACTTCATCTGTGATTCCTTTTTACATTTTGTGTCGCGTCGCGGCATTGTGTCATGGTTGCACCCGGGAGATTACACTAGTTGGAGGTTGGGCGAACTCGCGCCTCGCTCCTACCTCCGCCGGCTTTGCACCGTATCTATTCTCTGTGGTCACCATGTGCACACCACTCTGGCTACAACGGTTTCTTATGCTAAATTGTTGTCACGCTCGAGGTTTGCCTCTTCTGTTTTGATTATCCTTCGCATTTTTTCTAGTTTCTCTCAGCTTTCTCCCTATCTCTCCGTGGAATTATCTTCCCAATTTTGTTCCCGTATCAACCTTACCTTTTTTCTTCAACTCCACCCTATTCTACTAATTACTTCGTCTACCATCCCCCCGCTCTTTCCGTATTCTACCCGTTCCTTTTCCCCCTCCTTTACTTTCCTGTGCTTTTTCTGCTCTCGGAAAGGGCCACTGCAGTTTTCTTTCCACTTTCTTCATGAGGAGAAAGGTTTTTCATTTGCTATGCTATCTAGACATTACTTACTTTTCATTGTTGCTCTATGATAGTTTAGTAAACAAGCAAGTTGATTAATTGGTATTAATTAACCTTGTATTTTTACCTTGTCTTGCAATATGCGTCATAATATTTTTAAAGAAAAATAGATCAAGTATAAACAAGTACCATATTGAAATCATGTTTAAGCATAACTTTTACATCCTGTTCAAACGCAGTTTGATATTTTTAGTTAAGTTTCACATTGAATTTAAGAATTATGAAATTCTCAAAACTACGTCATACTTGGATATATATATATATATATATATATATATATATATATATATATATATATATATATATATATATTTTTTTTTTTTTTTTTTTTTTTTTTTTTTTTTTTTTATTTTTTAGAAACGAAGGATCAATATATTGCTGATTTCCGAGGCCCTTCATTGCGGCAGTATTCATCTAGCTGTTATATATTGAAATCTCTCTATCTATCTTATCACACACTCACATACTCACATACTCACAAGCACATTCTCTCACACACACTCACACGCACACTCACACGCACACTCACACTCACACTCACACTCACACTCACACTCACACTCACACTCACAGTCACACTCTCTCTCTCTCTCAAACACACACACACACACACACACACACACACACACACACACACACACACACACACACACACACACACACACACACACACACATATATATATATATACATATACATATACATATACATATACATATACATATACATACACATACACATACACATACACATACACATACACTTACATACATACATATATATATATGTATATATATATATATATATATATATATATATATATATATATATATATATATATACATATATATGTAAGCGAGCAGAGCCTTTCGTGATTATCTAGTCCGATGTAACTGAATCCAAGTTAATGAACCAATTACTGGTATTCGATAGACTACGGCAAGATATAGCTTAAATCATAATTCACAATCAAATCGCCTATATATATATATATATATATATATGAATATATATATATTTATATTTATATTTATATTTATATTTATGTATATTAATATATATGTAAATATAATTGTATATATATGTATATATATATATATATGTATATATATTATATATATATATGTATATATGTATGTATATATATATATATATATATATATATATATATATATTTATGTTATATATATATATATGTATATATATATATATATATAAATGTATGTATGTATGTATGTATGTATAATATATTATATATATAATATATTATATATATATATATATATATATATATATATATATATATATAAACACACACACAAACAAACAACACACACGCACACACACACACACACACACACACATACACACACACACACACACACACACACACACACACACACACACACACACACACACACATATTGATATATATATATATATATATATATATATATATATATATATATGTATATATGTATATATGTCTATATGTATATGTGTATATATGTATATGTGTGTATATATATATATATATATATATATATATATATATATATATATATATATATAAACATATACATATACACACACATAGATATAAATATAAATATAAGCACACACACACACACACACACACACACACACACACACACACACACACACACACACACACACACACACACACACACACACACACACACACACACACACATTCATGCATAAATGATTTCAAAAGCGCTCTGTCACCTAGGAGTCAATTTGTAGGCCTGGCTGACCTCGCCTGTTTACTCTATCCGTTTAATTTCTTTAGAAAAGTTTTTATTTTATTTGTTATTATTATCTTTGCTGTTATTACTATCATTATTGTTATTATAGCAAAACGCTAATAACAAGGATAACAGTAATGAAGGCATTTTTTAAAGGAAATTAATTAATAGTGTGAACATGTAAGATCAGATAAGCCTACTTTATGTTTAAACACGTTAACAAATCAAAACTTCGGTGGACATTGCATTTATGCATGCATTCTCGGCGTCAGTAAGTCTTGGTTGTTGAAAGGATGCCCATTGAACACATTTCTCGCAGGAGGCAGCGGGCTCTGAGTGATGTTCAAAGCGGCGAAGATGTCCCTTGAATGCTGCCAACATGTTTGTATTTCACGCTGGCGGAGATGCGCTGCTCATGGTTTCACATTTTCTAGACATGATTAAGTGAGGAACACAGACTCCCAGATCTAATTAAGCTTGACTCCATTAAGGTGATTAATTGCCATACATACTCGAGAAGATCGAGGAATAATGCGCGACCATCACCCTTTAATTAAACTCCGCGCGCCATCCACTTGTATGGAACGACCTGCTCGCGCGCTCGCCTTCTCAGACTGCCGGACTTCGCATCATGCAACTCGTCCGATTCCCCTACAGCCGATTCTTGTTCTCGTCCGATTCCCCTACAGCCGATTCTTGCTCTCGTCCGATTCCCCTACAGCCGATTCTTGCTCTTGTCCGATTTCGCCTTAGTAATGAGGGTTTCATGGCGGTGCTTGGGAATGCCATCACAGTCTTTGATTAGGAGTGCGTCGCGTCGCTATCTTGGGCACGAAAGGTTGGTTAGGTGAGGTTGTTGGTGCTGATGATGAGGTTAAGCATGTGGTGGATATCACTGTCACTAGGTTGGGTGATATTTGTTAGTACTGTATTTTCATTTGGACTTGAGTTAGAGCCGTTCCTTGGGTGGGGGAGAGGCGTTTATTAGAACAATATATAGCGGTTAAAACGCAAGTAACTACACACTGTGAAGGAAGGAATAATAGGGGTATATCATCACGAATAGGGGAATGTGTTTTAGTAGCACTGGGATAGAGTCATGGTCGTATTGTCAGTTTTAATGCTGAAATCCAAGGCATTTTCCTTGATGACATTTTACTCCCAGTCTCATCACAGTGAACCAGGTGAGGGCTTCATTAACTTAGGCATCATTAATCAGTTGTTATATATTGAATATCATTTGGAGTGAGTTTATTTTATCTCCTATAATTAGGAGGGTTCTACAAATCAAGCCTTTGTTAATTAATTACCTCGTCTTACACCTGGACCTGCTTATATTTATCTTATGCAGTGCTGATTAAGGAGTCTAACTCGACGCATTTTCAGCAATAATAAATTCACTAAGTAGATGTCAGTGGCGAATGAAGTTGTCTCTGCCTCGAATGCTAATGATGGAAGATGATTGCTTGCCGCGGATGCTGTTGATGTCAGGTGTTTCCTTTTCTCGGGTTTGAGGAATGAGGAGGCGCCTGCTTTCTGCGAATGAGCGCTAGTGATTTTTTGTTACGGATATCTCTGCTAAAGCCGGCATCCCCTCTCACGCCCTTAGTGATGAATTGGTTTCTTATGCTCCTCCCTGCAAAGAGAAATTGGGAATATCATAAGTGATACTAGTGATCGTTTAGTTATGGGTTCGTGTGTGTCTGATTGCGACATCGTAATGGTTGTGATGGCGACGGTAACATTATCTTGATAAGAAAGGTAAACGACATGATTTCTGAAGTGTACCCACGGGGCGATGGCATTGGCTGTCATGTTAAATGCCTTTAATTAATTCATTTGCGAACTCGGAATACCTGCTTGGTGATGCTAGCAAAATCTTGTGCGAGTGGCATGAGCGGCGATAGCATACCTGCGGCCTGATGAGAGGGACCTGTAACTAATTAGGAGATCAGCTGGCACATGTCTCGAGGGCCAAGGAATGTGTCAGACGGAGAGAGGAATAGAAGATGAGGCAGAAGAAAGAGGCGAGGATGGAGGAAGATGCTATTAGGGGAGAACAGGCGAGGGAAGGAGAAGGGAGAAGAAAGAATCTTGTCTGACAAGGGAATGGAGGAAGAGGGGAGAGGGGAGAGGTAGAAGTCTTGGTTGACATGGGACGTCATGGATAACATTTTCTATTTTTATAAAATCACTTATATCTGCTGGTTTTATTTTGAGTTATGTGTACCGGCGGTCCATCATTCTTCGGGGGTGGGATTGATTTTTTCCTCACATCCCTCTTGAAAGTTGGCGAGAAAGAAACAAACGATGGATAAACTTAAACGCAAGGTGTCTGTTGGACTATTTTTTTCGCTTAATGAATTTTCTGTTGATTTATCAAAATATGTTTACACCCACACGTACGTACAGTCGTACACCTTACTCATTTATTCATTTATTCATTTACGCATTGCTTAGGTTAGGCGTAGCAGTTAAAGGTGACACACACGTACATGCACATGTCCGCACGCGCAAACGCTCCCTCGCGCACACACCAGCACGCCCACGCCTACACCCACACCCACACTCGCATACGCACACGCTCACGCACACGAACACGCACACGCACACGTACACGCACACGCACACGTACACTGACACGCACACGTACACTGACACGCACACGCACACGCACACGCACACGCACACGCACACGCACACGCACACACACACACACACACACACACACACACACACACACACACACACACACACACACACGCACACGCACACGCACATGCACACACGCACATGCACACACGCACACACGCACACGCACACTCACGTACACACGCACATGCACATGCACACGTACACACACGCACACGTACACACACACATACACACCTGCACACACCTACACACTTACGCACTTGTACACACCTTACGTGCATAAACACGCGATCAGTGTCGGTATATATATATATATATATATATATATATATATATATATATATATATATATATATATATATATATATATATATATATATGCTCATTCGAGTATAGGTCATTATTATCCATTTACTGCCTTAATGCTAGGCCTAGCCAGCAACAATTGCAATGCAGGGCCAAAGGGAAACCTTTATATACGCAGAACATTGCACTGTTTAAATATATCCACAACTTATGATTTTCCCTTTCGTTACAGGTAAGGCGTAGCTTGGTGATTCTGAGCAGACGCTTTTTGGTGAGTACTTCCTTGGGCTTTTGCGCCTCTGGCTCTCTGGCTGCCAGCTTGGTGAACGCAGTGTTGCTTTGTCTCTTTTCTCTCGTTTTTTTATGATTTTTAGAAATATAACCTGTTATTAGAGGTGTTCTGGGTGAGCATACCCTGTTGTTATTTATTGGTGAGTATCATATCAGAGTTGTTTTTAAAGTTTCTCTCGCTACGAATGGATGTGAGAAAATCTCGCACCATTGCCTTATTCGCAGTACGCGGTTTAAAGAAAAGTTTCCCGTTTAAGACGAGTGACAAGCTTAGGACGAACTGCGGACAGAAAAAAGAGTTTTTCCTTGTTGTGTTTGGCAAACTTAGCGCGAGGTGAAAGTGGGTCTTATCCGATCCTCTCCTTCATCCAGCTTACTTTCGCAATATTTCGTGATATTATGGATGTAAAGATTTATCGTATAAAAGAAAATGTAGTTTTCACGACTATCCCTTTTGAAATTTTGTACGGTTTTGTCGTATGCATGAATAGGAAGTCCAGAGTTTCCATTACCATATAGTTTTTTTAACTTAAAATATATATGTTTTATTAGGGTATTATCTTAAATTCAGTTGCCATGACTTCAGTTAGATCCACACTGAAAAAGGAACAAAACAGACCTCACATTCTGATTTTCGCGTTTCTTCTCGATTTCTACCACACCCGATCTCTTTATTCAGTGTCATCTCCTTCCTCTTTCCTTCTTTCACTCTCTTACGCGGCCGTTGACTGTTTCTTTTGATCCACTCGGAGCTGCGCATTAAGTGACTTATCCGGACAGTTCGCCCTTAATGATCCACTCCTCGCTGGATACTCACTCACTCCACCGATCTCACTCGCACTTCATGCTTCCTCTTTGCTCTTACTCTCGCATTCATTCATTCACTCACTGTCGCTCCTGAAGTCCTGCTTGCAAACACTCGGTAGAGCTCAGTCCATACGTGTGTGTGTTTTGTAGTACGCTTGTGTGTGTATTTTTAGTGTTGGTAATTGTTCCTATTGCCTTTGCGCATGCGGAAAATTCTATCGCGGTTTCCATATTTTTATTTTTATTTTTAGATGTGTTACCGCAAAATAAAAGAAAGAAAGAAATGGAGATAGTAAAAAAATAAATGATTAATTTCCTCTGTCATTCGGCTGCAGTCTTGCTGAAATTGAGGTTTGACAAAGAATCTGTATTGTTTGATTTTTTCTCCTTTCTTGGGAAGGAAATGCTTTACAAGGAAGTCCAGGGTATGATTTGACTTTCAAATTTTCTTTGGGGAAAGTTTTGGCGATGTGAAATTTTAAGTGTTCCCCGTTCCGGAGACAAATATTCCCCAAGCTCGCCGGCGTGCTAACAACCCGCAACCTGTATTTTAAAAAAAGTTTTATGATTTTTTTTAATTACTTATACAAGTTGGGGATTGTGTTTACTGATGGCCAAATTCTATGGAATATCGCTGCTTGGTAAAATGAGGGTGAGAGTTTGCGTTCTCTCTCTCCATTTCTCCCTTTTTCCCTCCCTCTCTCTCTCTCTCTCTCTCTCTCTCTCTCTCTCTCTCTCTCTCTCTCTCTCTCTCTCTCTCTCTCTCTCACTCTATCTATCTATCTGTCTATCCCCCTCTCCTTCCCTCTCTCTCTCCCTCTCCCTCTTCCTCTCTCCCTGCCGCTTTAGTACATCTAGATCTTCTCTTTCTCCCTTCCTCTGACATTGGCGGACGGGTTCTGTATCAAATATTCATTCTCCTCATCCCGCCTGTGATCAGCGACTGATTATTTATTTGACACGAACGGCCGCATTGATAGTTTAGGGGGGGTGGGGTGGGTAGGTGGGGGTATCATGGTTCACTAACAGGACAAGAATAGTCCGCTCGGTGGCCTTCGCATGCCGGTGACATCATCTTAGCCAGAGAAAAGGGGGGATGCGGCTTGGAGGCTGGGGGTGGGGGAGGGGGTGGGGGGCTAGCCGCCAAGCCCCGGTCATAACTCAGGTGCTGGCTTGTGGTAATTGTTATTGGTGTTTGTGCGTATTCTGCTTTCTTTGTCTCCGTGGTGGTTTGGTTAGTTTGGTAGTTCATGGTCAT
>NW_028234430.1:23005278-23045278 GCF_977035675.1 Penaeus japonicus
TTGCATTTGTTGTATTTGTGTGGTGTCAGCGAAGAAAGTGTCAGGAAAGATGTGGCACACACCCCAGCAAAGGACTGGCACCCTGGAGCACCGCTACAACGTAAGTGATGACACCCCTTTTTTGTGTGTGTGTCTTGGGTGTCCTTTAGTGGGCGTCTCCGTGAGGCATTTCCCTTTTATTTCCCGGTCTTCTTTTCAATGTGTGTGTGTGTGTGTGTGTGTGTGTGTGTGTGTGTGTGTGTGTGTGTGTGTGTGTGTGTGTGTGTGTGTGTGTGTGTGTGTGTGTGTGTGTGTGTGTGTGTGTGTGTGTGTGTGTGTCTGTGTGTATTGCCATTTCTCTATCTATATTGTTTCAAGCTTTTGAAGCATTTTCTAAGATCGGTTGTATATATTTTTTTCTTCTCTTTTTTATTGCGTATGCCTTTGATGAGGTATTCACGAGGTGTCTTTTTCAACAGTTCTGGAAGATTTCTTTGAACACATCAAGAGAGACTTCTCCTTTTTTGTGTTTTCTTTTCTCCCAAAGTGTTTCAGGGAAGTGTTCATGAAAGCCCTTTCTGTGGAGGAGCTGTCGCCAGAACGAAAGAGGAATATCGGTTAAGAGTGTCGCAGCTCATGCTGTTTGTGTCGTCTTAAGCGGTGTCTTTTTCATCGCGAACCTCGTGCTTTTTTTATGTTGGAATTATTTCATGTTTTCTTCCTTTATTTTGTCGTTAACTGTTTCCTGTTTATTGTTTTCTGTACTCTCTTATTTCCTCTTGTTGTTCTTGTTCCTTTCATTTTTTTCTCTCTCTTCTCTTTTCTTCTTCTCCATCATCTTTTTGGGTAGAAAGGGAAGTTATTTTCCCCTGAAGCGTTATTTTAATAATTTGAGCTAAATCTTTGGTATCTTTCTTTGCCTTGAGCATTTTACGATTCCGGCAAAAATCTAAAAATAAGATTCAGTTTTCCCAAGCCATCCAGAGATCCCTTTTAATTATTTCAAATAGTCACTCGAGTGGCCTTTTAATAAGTACCGGTCGAAACGGGGTATGAAATGGCTGCGAAAAAATACAGATCTAATTTAAACTTTAAGGCCAGAAATCTGACATATTTTTGTGTGAAAATGACGTGGATCCTTCAGCAAGAGATCGACAGCCGAGCACATGACAGGGATGACAGTCAAGCAGTGCGGCCGGTTCGCTTGACACACCATGACGCGGGGAAGGAATTATATGCCTTGGAAACCACGCTGACTAATCGCACGCGTTGGGTCACGGCGCCCGTTAGCGTTTAATTAAGTTACCGCGGAACAAATGGTGGCACGCATGCCTCGCCGTGCCGGGAAGCAGGCTTTGTCTGGGGGGAAGGGGGGGGGGACCAGGTAGGAAAGCTGCTGAAGAGGATGGGATGCGAGGTCATGAGTGTGGTGCAGCTTAAAGAAGTGTATGGATGGCGATGTTAACAAGCATTGTGGATGGTCTCACTTGTGCTTTAGTAGTTGATATATGGCGTTTTGTTAATCATGCATTCATCTGGCATACCCACATGGACGCTTTCGTTATCGACGTCGCCTGTTTCTGGGGAGCGTCTGAACGGGTCGTGGGCCGCCAGGGTCAGGTGGCGCCCACACTGGCTTGCAACTGCAGCATGTGGGAACTTTGCCAATTGTTTGTTATTAGCGGCGAGCTTAGGGACTAGGGGGAGGGGGTATGTGGGCAGGGGATGAACAACCATCTTCATGCGGTTGCTGCTTTTTAGAAAGTTTTAATTAAGAAATTAATTTAGCGACAGCAGTTATCTGGTGGGGGCCCAATTAACAAGGATTGATGGAGGTGTTAAGTTTCAATTAGGTTTTAAGCCGCTGCTTTCTCTCTTGCATTGTAGACATCTGTATTTTCTATCCTGTTTTTGTTTGTTTATGTGTCCGTGTGTGAGTGGTGGGTGTATGTGGGAAGGCTGTGGGCTAGTGCATGTGTGTGCATATTTTTATGTTTGTCAGTTTGCTATTTTCACGAGCACAGACAAGGAGGAGGAGGGGAAGATTTCTTCATTTCGATTCTTAAGCTTATTTTGGCACATCAGAAATATTTATAAATCTCTCAGGGATAAATTAAATTAGTTGACAAATGTCCACAAATGTCGCGTCAGGAACGAAGTAAAGGGTCATATAAGAAGAAAATATAGCTTAAAGTCGGAGAAAGGTGCGAGGCGGGGAAGGGTCGCGCCACAAGTCTCAGGGGAAGTGTCAGCGCGGGCGGGATCACAACATCACCTCATGACCCAGGGGATGGCGCGTTGGGGGCGGGGCGGGGCGGGGGAGGGCGGAAAGGAGGCTTGATGGGATGTTCAAGGGCTGCTGGAGGAGGGAAAGGCAAGTAGAAGGAGCTAAGGGGAGGAATAAGAAGAAGAAGGGCTTGATGATGGATGAGGAGGCCGCAGTATGAATCGCGCAGGCACTGAGGGTATATGGTTAATATTAATATTGTATTTTTAGTGATAGTAGTTTTAGGTAGCAGTGGTAGAAGAAGGGGTTATTATCGTTGTTATTATTATTATTGTTATTATTATTATTATTATTATCATTATTATTATTATAATTGTTGTTATTATTATTATTATTATCAAAATAAGTACTATCACTATGATCACCATCGTCATCATCATCATCATTATCATTATCATTATCATTATCATCATCATCATCATCATCATCATTATCACCATCGCATCATCATCATCGCCATTGGTATGTTCACTTTTTTTGGCTTTTTAGTGATGACACGTGGTAATTGTTTCATGATTTGTGGCAGTGCTGACAGTAAGGAGGGCACAAGAAGAGGAGGGTCAGGGAAATGGAAAGAGAAAAGAGGGAAAACGTAGATGCAAGAAGGTAACCAGCCGGGACAACATACCAAGCGGGAAATGTGTTATTGCTTCCTTGTTTTACGGTGATGGAGCGAAGGGAGAAAGGGGTGAGGGTAAGAGGAGGGGTGATCGAGGTAATTAGAGAGAGAAAAGTTTATTTTACGGTCCGGCGAGGGAATGGAAATGAATCGAGAAAGACGCGGTTACGTTGCATCGATGGGGTGAGAGGGTGTGGGGGGGTACCGATGAACAGGGTTGAGAAGGGGGGGGGGGGAGGGCGGATAATGAAGTTAATTACGGGTATGAAATCACGTTATAAGATATACTCACACGCATTTTCTAACTGGCACAAAACGCGCGCGTGTTGTATTAGCGCACGAAGGTGGGGAGGGAGGGAGGTAAAAGGTATGAAAGGGGAATGAAAGTGATGTAAATGGCACGACGAGGTAAGGGAAAGGGGGTGGTGCGATTCAGCGGAGGATGGAGGGGAGGGGTGGGGGTTGTTTACGATTGCCTGGCGATGAGTGACCATTTTCCGGATGTAAGTTGTATGTTCACTCTCTCTCTCTCTCTCTCTCTCTCTCTCTCTCTCTCTCTCTCTCTCTCTCTCTCTCTCTCTCTCTCTCTCTCTCTCTCTCTCTCCCTCTCTCCCTCTCCCTTTACCCCTCTCCCTCTCCCTTTACCCCTCTCCCCCTCCCCTCTCTCTCTCTCTCTCTCTCTCTCTCTCTCTCTCTCTCTCTCTCTCTCTCTCTCTCTCTCTCTCTCCCCCTCTCTCTCTCTCTCTCCCCCCTCTCTCTCTCTCCCTCTCTCTCTCCCTCCCTTCCTCCCTCCATCTCCTTCCTCCCTCACACACACACACACACACACACACACACACACACACACACACACACACACACACACACACACGCTCGCGCGCGCGCGCGCGTATACATGCGGCCCACGTGGAAGTAACTGGCGGGCCACACTTACACAGATTAAAGCTGATGATTTACATCTCCACAAATAAGCCCTGCGACATGTTATTCGGCATTCCGATAAAATAGAGGGCATTATTCCAAATCTTTCCTCTTCTCTTTTCCACCTGTTCTATTTCACGGAAACTGATTTTCCTCTTTATGTCCTCTTGTCATTTATCTTCTTCTTGACTTCCTCTTTCATTGCCGCCTTCACTCAACGTCCTTCCTCTCTTATCTCTCTTTCCTCGTATCTTGTTCAATATGCTTTGGTTTCCTTGAGTTCCCCTTAACCCCATTTCGTTCTTAGTATCCATTTCATCCTCCCCTTTTACCTCCGTACTTTACTTTCTTTATCCCTCTGTAAGCTTTCTTTACTTCACCCTCTCCGCTAATAAGCTTTTTAGCGTTTGAAGTTATGTGGCTTTACAAAGCTCCCCTCGCCCCAGGTATCACCCTCACAATCTCACCCACTGAGCCTTGTCTACCTTTCATTTGCACTCCACCTCCCCCCCCCCCTTCTCTCTCTCTCTCTCTCTCTCTCTCTCTCTCTCTCTCTCTCTCTCTCTCTCTCTCTCTCTCTCTCTCTCTCTCTCACTCTCTCACTCTCTTTACCCCCACTCCGCACTCAACGCTCGGCCGCCACCCTAGTCTTCGAAAATTCCCCCTCCCCCTTCAGCCCAACTGTTTCCCTTCGCCGCATACCCGCCCACCGTCCCGAAAACACACCACTCTTTTTCCCCTCTCCCCTCGTGCAGCCCGGCTTCCCGATGATTAATCAGGTGGGCTGGCGGGGCAGGCTGTGTGTATCGAGCGAGTCGTCTGGAGGTACACCGTCACGGCCACGTTCATGTCCCGCCACGCTCCCAACTCCCCTACTCCCTCGTTCCCCTACTTCCCACTACTCTCTCGTCTCCCTTGCTCCCGCCTCCTGCTTCCGTATTAAGCTATTTCCTATTACCGTTACTCCTCTTCTCCATCGCCTCCTCACTCTCTTACTCCTCTCTTGGTTCCGTATTCCCCTCCCCCGCTTCCATCCTCAGTTTCTTCCTTCCACATCACTCCCCCTACCTTCCCATTCCTCTCCTAGTTCCCTAATTCCCTTGATACTTATTATTTGCTCATTTACTCCACCCATTTCTTCTTCCCTCACTTTCCTTCATCTTTATCTATTTCCTCCCCTTTCCGTTCCGTTCGCCACTTCGTCCTCCAAAGACATTCCTGTTTTTTCTCTCTTTTTTCATTCTTTCTTCCTTTGCCCCAGTATCTCTTTGTCCCCTTTCCATTCATTCCCGCCACCCCCGTATCCCTCATGCGCACGCCTTCCTCTCCCCCCTCCCCTCCCTACCCTCCCTACCGTAAACGTTACTGAAAAGAAAGGACACGGAGGAGGTTGAGTGGGCTTGGCGAGTATCGATATGTGGCTGATGTTTACTTGAGATTTCAGGGCACTGCATCTTCATTCACTGGAATTTTTTGGAGACTATATTTTATGTCCGATAATTGAGAAGGAGAAAGGAGATGGGGAGGGGAATGTAGAGAACAAGAGAGGAGAGAGGAGAGAAGAAGGGAAAGGAAAAAGGGGATAAAAAGATAATGGAAAAGAGGCGAAGCAGTGAGAAAGAGGAAAAGAGAGACAAGGTGAAGGAAGAAGAGAAAGATAACGAATTTAATTTATCTGCGCGCCGCATTAAGTTATTATACAAGAGGATAATACACCGAGATGAAGCTAGAACGCCGTTCACTATTTAAACTTGTTCATTTTTCAGTTTTAAAATGGTTTATTGCCCACGGATATATATTGGTTTTATGAAAATACTTTTTTTTCCGGTCTGATAAAGTGGGAGTGAAGGGGCATTGGCGTGAGCGGTGAACGTTGATATGACGGCCGATCATGAGTGTTGGGGGACGGAAAGGGTTTAGGATTAACGGGGCGCGGGAGTGAGGTGGGGGCGAGCGGGGGCGAGTGGGGGATGGACCGTAAAGGGAATGCGATTCGTATTAAAGGGAATATGATTCTTGTTTATATAGAGGAAAAATGTGGGATAATTTTGCCTCTGATTTTTATATTTGTGAGGATTTTGTTTTGATATTTATATGCTTTGACTCTTTGGTAATAGTGTTTTGCATAAATGAAAATGTACAAGCAGGCTAGCAGACAGACACGCACGCACACACGCACGCACGCACGCACGCACGCACACTCACACTCACACTCACACTCACACTCACACACACACACACACACACACACACACACACACACACACACACACACACACACACACACACACACACACACACACACACACACTCTCAGACGCACACACACACAGACGCGCGCACACACACACTCACACTCACACTCTCACACACACACACACACACACACACACACACACACACACACACACACACACACACACACACACACACACACACACACACACAGACGCACACACACACAGACGCGCGCACACACACACTCACACTCACACTCTCTCTCTCTCTCTCACACACACACACACACACGCGCGCGCGCGCAGAGGTAAATACATAGCGACAAATAGATCCAGAAATTAGGAAAATGAGAAGTGAGAGTTTAAGCGTGAGCGAGATTAAAAGACGAGAGAAAGAAAGAGAAAACATCCCATGCTTATTCGTCTGCTCTGCCTCCTTTTTGGATCGGGACGTCGTGGAGCGTCCAGAATCCCGGAGAATATGTTTGGCGAGTCTTTCTCTGGTTTATTGTGACGTGTGTCGGCCTGGGGGGGGGGGGGGGGGGAAGGGACGGAAGGGGGATTACGCTGGAAAGACGTCTGCACACGCCAAGGGAATAAGGGCCCTTGGGTAAGAGTGGTTAAGAGAATGGGGGGAAAGTAAGGGTCATGGGACAGGGTGGGTGGAGTGGCCCTTGGATATGATCGTGAAGAGGCGAAGGAGACAAGGAGAGGATTACGGAATATGATCGAAAAAGGATTATTCTTATGTCATATCATCACCGTCGTCATCATTTCTATCATTATTACTCTTCTTCCCCCTCGTCTTTTTCTTTTTCCTTTTTTTCTTTCTTCTTTTCCTCCTCCTCCTCCTCCTCCTCCTCCTCTTCCTCCTCTTCCTCCTCCTCCTCCTCCTCTTCCTCCTCTTCCTCCATTTCCTCCTCCTCTTCCTCCTCTTCCTCCATTTCCTCCTCCTCTTCCTTCTCCTTCCTCCTACCTAGCTCACTTCCTGCCCTCTTTCACACCCATTCCTTCGGGCGGTTGGTAGCAAGCGCATGCTAAAGGCAGTGAGGCAGGAGAGGAAAACAGACGTTGAAGCACTAGAGAAGGAGCTGCTAGTCAGAGGGGTAACCCGCGGAAGGGGGAGACCCCGTTTCAAGAAAGTCGGAAGACAAGGTCATTTGCAAGGCGAGGTTGAAGCTGAAGGAAGAGAGCGAGGTCTTAACAGGGTAACGATATGAGGGGGTGAGGATGTGGATGAAGCTTAGGATGAAGGTGACGACGGGGGTGAGGGTTAAGTGTGGATGAAGGTGAAATGTGTGAGTAAGGGTGCCGAGTGATTGAGTGGGAGAGGATGAGAAGCCTAGGTGAGATTGAGAAACGAGAGTAAGGGTGAGGACGAGGGCAAAGATGAGGGTAAGAGTTATGGCCTCAAGTGTCAGATCTCTTATAAGATAATGCGGGTCGATTGAAAAGAGGTGAAGGAGGGAATCGCGGAAGGTAAGAAAAGGTGGTTGAATCAAAAACGTTTCTCTCGTGTGAGACTTAATAGGCAAGGGACAAAGGGGCCTCTCTCTCATTCTCTATCTACTTATCATTCTAACTCTCTCTCTCCGTCTCCTCTCTCTCTCTCTCTTTCTCCTCTCTCTCTCTCTCTCTCTCTCTCTCTCTCTCTCTCTCTCTCTCTCTCTCTCTCTCTCTCTCTCTCTCTCTCTCTCTCTCTCTCTCTCTCTCTCTCTCTCTCTCTCTCTCCCTCTCTCTGACCTGATGGAAGGTTTTCCTAGAGTGGTAAAACAGAAGCAAGGGAAGCAAAGAAGATGAAATAAAAATCCGGAGCCTTTTTTTAAGAACCGCGGAGGGAGAGTTGAAAGTGAATTAAGAGTTATGTAACAGAACGTTATATGTATACACACTGTACAGTTTGCCAAGGTTTGAAAAGATCACCCCCTTTTTCCCTTCTCTCTCGCTATCATCCGCCGTCCTTCTTCCTCTTTTCCCCCCTCGGAGGCAAGAAGTGTCGCACAACTCGGCCGAACATTCTCTTCAGCATTTGTCGAGAGAATTCTTCTCTGATGAAAAAGCTGCAGGCGAAGATAGGGTGATGGAGGTAGAGGGAGTAGCGGGGGTGGGGGGGATAGGAGGAGGAACGCCAAGAAGGATGTGGGAAATATGGTCGCACTCATTTTTCTCTTACTCTACTGCTATGATCCAGCGATATAGATATAACACTACTGCGCTTGATATCCATATCATTGTCCAAGATATTGATCATGGTTAACGGTGTTTGCCTAATCCTGCAAGTAAATTATCTAGCTCATATGAGCACTTGTTGCTTATCCCTGGGAGCGTCGCACTACGGCCCAGACGCACCACCGCATACGGAAATTCATGCGCATTTATATACACACAATACGCACAGTTCCTCCATCCATTATTCTGGACGCGGTCTACAATAAATACTGGAGCGGCTGCGGTGTACATCACCCCGTCGGTGTGTTGATGGTGTGGCAGTGGCTGGGAAGTTGGCGGCGACGACGGTGACGACGGGGGCGCTGATGTATACTCAAGTTGGTGTAGCTGAGGGGTCCCGTTGTGATAATTTTTGCGGTGGCAATCGAGCAACATTGGGAGTGCGTTCCTGTCATTAATTGTCTTATTATGATGATATCGTTAAACACATATGTATTGTTACGTTATCCATAGGGTGTAGAAGTCAGAAAAGAGAATGGAAAAAAAAAGAAAAAAAAACAATGGGCACCAAATGAAGAGGAGGTAAGGAGGAGGAGGACGATGCTCTATTAACGTCCGAGTGACTGTTGCTATGAATAATGCATGTCCTCTGGGACACGGCACCCCATTTCACTCTCTGTCCCTCCCTCCCTTCCTTTCTCCACCCCCCCCACTCTCTCTCTCTCTCTCTCTCTCTCTCTCTCTCTCTCTCTCTCTCTCTCTCTCTCTACTTGACGATGTCACGTCGTTTGACTCATCAGTGTTTCGTTGGTCTGCAATCCATCACTATGATGTCCCTTTTATCCGGACATTAAGTACCGGGTGTTATGCCACGTGTCCACGCGTTATTGCTTAATGTGTGCTATCATTCATGTGCCTGATTGATGTGAATTGCTTGGATGATGCGCTGTCTGTGATGCTGGCATTTTTTCGTTCATATCATTGTGGTTTTATTTTAAGCATCGTCATCGTTGTCTTCGTCATTGCCACCGTCGTCGTCGTCATGCCATTATCATTACCGAGTACCATTATTTTTGTTATGGTTACCATTGTTCTTTTTTTTTGCAGGGTTTGACTCCAATGTTTTTGTTTCTACTTGTTTGTGTCGGCGGTGAAGGTCACTAGCATTCTGTTTATGGCATTTAAAGTGAATTTACGGCATTCGAATGCTTTTTTGTCGTATTGTGTTCGGGAGAATGAAATGCATTGCAATCAACACCGTTTAAAACTGTGCACTAATGGTCAGAGATTAGATTGAAGTTAACATGTTGGATATATCGTGCTTTAGATGAGCGACTGTGGTGTTGCGTTTATAAACGGTGTTGAGGGCTGAGCATTATGACATGCATTGTGTCATGGTGTGTCAGTCAGTAAAAGGGTGTCTTAGTCGTGGTCAGACTGTGATTCCAGCTTTTTCAGTTTGATTGTTTATTCATTCGATTTGATGTAGATGCTGAAGAGATGTTTTAGGCCGTTATCTCTTGATGATGTGACTAAACTAGAAATATATCAACTACACGACGAAGGAGATTGATTTGTGTAGGAGGGTGATGATTATGACCATGATGATAGTAATAGTAATTATAATGGTAATGGTATAGATGATAATAAGAACGGTGGTAATAGTAGTAATGATAATCATAATAATGATGATGATTATAGCAATGATGATTACAAAAACAATGGTAAAATAACAATGACAACAGCAATAATAAGGATCACAAGGATCACAATAATCACATTAATGGTAGTCATGATAATCATGATAATAATGATAATAGTGATAATCATGATAATGATGATGAATATTACAATAATGATGAAAATATAGTATTAATAATGATAATGCTAGTATTAATAATGTTAGTGATAATAATAATAATGATAATAATTGTAATAATGATACTGAAAATAGTGTTAATGATAAAGACATGTGATGATAATAATAATAATAATAATGATAATTATAAAGATGATGACAATAATGATAGGAATGATAATGATATAGATTTACGGTGTAGGAACTGCCTCTTGTGAAGATTTTCTGTATATTGTTCTTCTAAATTACCCCTCGTGGAAGAAATGGCCAGGGTTACCATCCACTGGCAGAGCAGTATTCGAACTCAGATTAGCAAGATTGCCGAGAACGTTACCGCTGCATCGCACAGAGATGAATTATAATCAGGAAGAGAAATCCGATATCTAAATGGAAGTAGCATTATCAGAATCTTCGACGAGTAGGTGGCAAGAATGCACCGAATCTGGGGAGATGGGGGTGAGGGCAACTGCGTGCATGTCTGCGGGCCTTGTCGCTTGCATAAATAAGTGGCGAGGATCCAGCTGGTGAGATGTTCGAGTCGACTGTCACCCAAGTCTCCTTCATGATGCGATCCCTGAGGTAAACTCTGCGGGACGCGCGCATCAGGTTTCACTTCTCTTCTGCTGTAAAAAAAATGTTGCTACAGTTAGCAAGAGCTAAGAGAAAATCGTCTTGCAGTTTGACATGGTACATGCTACGCGCGCGCGCGTATGTGTGCATTTGTGTGTGCGTGCGGGATTGCATATATGTGTGTGTGTGTCTCTGTGTGTATGTGTGCACATGTGTGTTTTTGCGG
The DNA here is from genome assembly GCF_977035675.1 of Penaeus japonicus. Lineage (NCBI taxonomy): Eukaryota > Metazoa > Arthropoda > Malacostraca > Decapoda > Penaeidae > Penaeus > Penaeus japonicus. Next base: position 23,016,145 of record NW_028234430.1, read on the forward strand.
TATGTGTGGTTGGAATTTCATGTGTTCGTTGTTTTTTTTTTTTTACGACAGACTGAGCAAGCCAGTCAGCCTGCAAGTTCTGAAATAAACAGTTACATGATTCGCGGGGTTCAGGTTATACAACCCCGGAAATAATTTAGTTTAGGGAAAATAACGTTCGAACTCAGATCCATGGACTTATAGTGTCCACAACAACAAATAGATCGCGGATGCCGTAATGCTAAACACATTTTGAAATCACACATGGATCACATTTTGTAAGTGAAAAAACAGCGACTCTCTTGACTCACACGAATCTTGCATATGCATTGTCGTTTAATGAAATCGCATGGTATCATATTGATTATCTTGGGGAGTCTTTGTTTCACCTGAGAAGCATTTTGGTTGCTCGTCTTTCTTTGTCTCCCATTGCTTCTGCTCGTAGTATCTCTGTCCCTCATCCTCTTTCTCTACTTCTCCTTCTCTCTCTCCCTCTCTATATCCTCGTCTTTTCCCGATTCTGTTTTCGTTTCTCTGATTTCTGCCGCATGACAGATAATGTATAAAGTTATTTTTTTTGTTTAGTTTTGTATGTATTTCTTTATGTATTTGTTTATTTATTGATTTCATTTATTTATCAATCCATTCATCATTAAGAATGGGATTTTACGATTTATGCATACTACGAAGCAAAAATAGATAACAAAGTCTCAACATTTGCCTGTGAGTGTGCAATCCGTCTTTGTGTATATTTTACATTTTCAGTTCTTCCCTCCCTGTTCTCACTTCCTTTTTCCTCTTCCTCTTCCTTTTCCACTCCACTTTCCCTCGTTTTCTTATCTTCTTTCCAGACACTTTCTACCTTTTTACCATTTTCTTGTTTCTAACACTCCGGCCTTCAATCCTCTTATTGTCTTAATTTTATCTTATTTCTGTCGTTGTTTCCTCATATTGTACTTTACTTTATTTACGCTAATCCGTGTCTACGTCCCACATATTTTGATATAGTTTTTTAGGCACCTTACTACTCTAATGTTTATCCTTATTCGTGGAGAATTTTGCGAATTGTTCCAAACGATTACAGAATGTTGCAAGTAGTTCTGGCCACAAGGATTTCGAACTGCGACGAGCAAGCAACGCCGCTCGTAGAGATGTACCCCCAACCACGTCGCGTAACTACGTGTGCGTGAATAATGCAACAGCTATTCCTTGGGGTGGGTGGTTGGTCGACGAGGAGTAGGGGATGGAGGTGCAGGGGACGTATTCCCCCAACCCCCTTTACCCGGGCCCCACCCCGCCCAGCACCTGTAGCGCTCGTCGTTGTCAACACTCATGTGACCCCCTAAGAGGCCCCCTTGCATATTTCTCCGTCACTCATGCTTTGCCCCTTACATTTTTCGTTTCATTTAGGTGTTTCTTTTTTTGCTGTTTCTTATTTATGGGCGTAAATGATTCCGGTTAGTGGGGTCTTCATTCATAAAGGTTTTCTGGGTTTGTTGAACCTGATCCTGTCCGTGGCCCCTCGCTTATTGCGCTTTATTCGCGACTCACTTGTGGTGCTAGATCCTCTAGATTTGTATTAGTTCTTAAACATTTTTTCCTGGAATATAAGGATTTGTCCTGGTCCCGTGATTTGACCTTTTGGCCCTCAACTAAAGGGCCCCTCCACGACTAAACCATTTGAATCACAGCCGAAAGGCCCAACCTATGACATCTATCTGCCAAAAGGCCCGTTTGATCCCAACTAGCTCTTCCTATTACTTGACATTTGCCCCCGTCAAAAGGGCCCCCCATATTACTTAATCCTCAACCAAAGGGCCCCTTCCAGTGCCTGTCCCTCTATTATCTCAGCTACGCCTTGAGGCTGTGGCACTTACCTCCCACAATCTTCTGAGGGGCCGAGTTTCTCTGTGCAGCCAAAGCTTTATCACCCCCGCGAGAGGTCGAGGCTCCTTACACTATGACATGCACGACCGCCCCGCTAATCACTCCCACAGGAATTGCACCGTCCCGCTTCCGCTCCTCGGGTCTGTATTGCAAGGCAGGGCTAAGGGCCATGTGTGTGTGTGTGTGTGTTTGTGGAGGGAGAGAAAGGGTGAGGGTGAGAGAGAAAGGGAGAGGGAGAGAGAGAAAGGGAGAGGGAGAGAGAGAAAGGGAGAGGGAGAGAGAGAGAGAGAGAGAGAATGAGAGAGAGAGAGAGAATGAGAGAGAGAGAGTGTGTGAGAGAGAGAGAGAGAGAGAGAGAGAGAGAGAGAGAGAGAGAGAGAGAGAGAGAGAGAGAGAGAGAGAGAGAGAGAGAGAGAGAGAGAAAGGGAGAGGGAGAGAGAAAGGGAAAGGGAGAGAGAAAGGGAAAGGGAGAGAGAAAGGGAGAGGGAGAGAGTGAGAGTAAGAGTGAGAGTGAGAGAGAGTGAGTGAGTGAGTGAGTAAAGAGAAAGAAGAGAGAGATCCTTTTTGTGGGCGAGCAAATGAACCGAAGCGTAGTCTGCCTTATTACGAGTACTGACTTGCGCTGAATCAGAGCATATCCTCAAGTTAAGAAAGACCTCAGTGTATGGCGTAACACACACACACACGCATTTCTACTTCGCGAGAAATTATTAAATATAAAATTCCTAAAAATAATTTCCCTTAAACCTTCTCAAGTGCGACCTTGCTTAACGACCGGAATATCATATATATGAACTGAAATAATGCGGACATTTCCACCCTCTCGACGACAATTATTCACCCTCTCTCTCTCTCTCTCTCTCTCTCTCTCTCTCTCTCTCTCTCTCTCTCTCTCTCTCTCTCTCTCTCTCTCTCTCTCTCTCTCTCTCTCTCGGTACCCTCCCCCCCCCCGCTAGATCCCCTTCCCAGCGCACGAGACACTTTCCGCAGTAGGGAGCCATTATTCCCCCCTACGAGTGGCACGGGCTCGTTCGAAAGTTTGCGTTGGATTAGAGTCACGCCTGGCAGCGCTTAGCGGAGATCCATTGAGGCGGGCTCCTCCTCCAACCTCCCCTCGCCTCTACCCCTTCCCCTGGCCCATGACCTAGCCTCCCCTCGTTTCCTCTCCCCCTACCTCTCGCTCACCCTATCGTACTGTGTCTAAATTTAGATCTCCGCGACTCCTCTATGTTTTCAATTGTATTTTTATTTAGAAATGGTGAATGGTGGTGTTATTGGTTTGCGTTTCTGCATTGGATTTTTAGATATGATTTTACTGCTCTATGTCTCGATTTATCTTTGTTGTGATGATAACAGCTGCTATGACGACGACGGTGATGGTAATTGTTTTTATTATTATCATTATTACGATTTGCTTTCTGCATGGATCAGAAATGCATTAGCCTTCCACAAGAGAGATTAATACACCCGGTACAACCGGAGAAGAGCGAGGTGCGTAGAGTGGAAAGGCGTGCGGGTGTAATACCAGCGAGACCCGGTTTACGACGGAGTGATCCTGGCTGGCTGGGGACTGATTCGCCGACCGTGGAAGTCCTTTTACTTTATATTTTATTTTTGTGAGATCTTTTTTATGAAGACCGCACTGGGGATATTTGGTTGAGAGTTTCGATGGAATGGTGTGGGTAGGGGGGGGGGTACGTTTATGATTATTTGGATTATTTTGTTAACCATAGAGAGGCACTAGTAAATCGTATATTTTTACAGGCATTTTCTCTTAATGTGTGTATTAATATTAGTGATTTAGGCAGTGTATTTCTGTACGCATGCTTGATTGTGCATGAATAGGCTAGGCAGACAAGCTTTGGCATGAGCTAGACAGGGAAACACTCATGGAATGGGCTGGCGTTACGGGGGATGGGGGTGGGTAGTGGGGAGTTGAACGAGCTAAAGGAGAGGGGGGAGGGGGGGAGAGGTCCAGGTGCTGCCAGCTGCGAAACAATGCAGGCGCGCCGCTCCCAGCGTGAAGATTGGAAGGCCTCGCCGGGTTCTCACGCAGGCCCAAAATTTCCCACGGAATGACTCTTAAAGGGGGGAGATGGTGGGGCTGGGAGGGAGAGAGCCAAGGGAGTTGGTGACGGGAGGGGCACTCTTGGCCCAGGATGGGTTTTTCATTCTTTTTCAAGGCACACCGTTGGTTCTCGAGTGCCGCTTCACAAAGTCACGACACGGGGTTTTGGAATTGCCGGGCTTGCTCTAAGCAGAGGCCTTGTTTCTCTTTTATGTTCATGTACATTTTTTCTTGCTGATATTTATGTTGTTCCTCCTAAAAAAAAGGAAAAAAATCTCATCTTTGTCTTCCTCCTTCCTTACCTATTCTCCCCTTCCTCCTCCTATTCCTCTACTCTCTCTTCCTCCTCTTCTTCCCCCCTCCCCATCTCAATCACCCTACTCCCCCTCCCCATCTCAATCACCCTACCCCCCCTCCTCTCCTCCACCCCCTGCCCTCTTCCTGGCCGTGATAGAAAGAGCCATCCTGCCGCCGCATTCAATCCGGGGCCACCTTGAGCTGCCGGGTCAACATCAGCGCTCGTATTTGCTTTGCTGCTCTCGTCTTTGGCCGGTTGCTATTTTTGATATTCCTTATATCCATTTCGTTTTAGCTTGGTCATTTTTATTTTTATTTTAACCTCAATCTCTCTCTCTCTCTCTCTCTCTTTGCAAGTGCATCTCTCTATTGACATGTCTGCTTTGTAAGCGAGCTACTTATCTGTATGTATGCATATGCCTAAAAGTATGAGTAAATGTGTATCCGTGATTGGAAATGACCATTCAGTGAGAATTTGCATTGTGAGGTCTGTTGCGAAGTGAGACCAGGGTGATTGAGAACAAGAAAGAAAACAAAACAAAAAAATCAATTGGAGTTGGGCCTCTGGAGAAGAGGAGGAGGTGACTCAATGGCCAAGGGCAAGATAAGAAAAACCCGATAAGGTGTTTTTTCCATCGGCGAGACTTAATTTTCGCCGTGGAAAAATCGATTCCCTGTCGTAATCCTGGCCAAGCGCATAAGTCACGGCTTTCAATTTCCTCTCTCGAGACGCGCCCTATTCCCTCCAACGCCTTCCCCTATACGAGGTGCCCCGCTCTTTAGGCTGTCTTGTCTGTCTGATTCTCTCTCTCTCTCTCTTTCTCTCTCTCTCTCTATATATGTATATATACATATGTATATATATGTATATATATACATATGTATATATATATATTTTTTTTTCTTTCCTTTGTTTTCTCTCTCTCTCCCTCCCTCTCCCTCTCCCTCTCCCTCTCCGCCTGCCTCCTGCCCGGCCTCTTCTAGCGTATTGTTCCCGAAACTTTCTCTTTTCTTATTTGTCCTTTAACCTTTTTTCTCGTTCATATTTTCTCCTCAGACATTTTTTGTATCTTGTTCGGCTTTTCTTCGCCTCGTTATTTCGATCATTTTTACTCTCGTTTAATTCACATCTTGATCGTTCCCTGTTTGTCAGTCTTTTAACACTTCCTTCCTTTCGTAATACCGCTCTTACGCTAAGGAATGAAAATAAGACCCATATTCATGCTCTTAAGAGAAGGCTTCGATCAAGACAGGTGAAGGAAGTAATATTTCGTTAGAAATAGGACAAGGAAATGACATGAATAAGTATATGAAAAAGGAAACGACACTCTGGTTAGAGAAAACAATATTTTGTCAAGTACAGGAAAAGGAAACAATTCAGTTAAGGAAAGCAGGAAAAAAACACGTCTGTAGAAAGAAAAACATCACTCAGCCAGCCTCTTGAAGGAGGAGGGGAAGACATAATTGAACGAGAGAAAAATCATGTATGTCGTTGCTTTCATCGCCTCGTCTTGTCCGAAGGCTAAAACATTTTTTCTTAGCCGTCGTCGCTCACCATATTTAGGGCTTTGCAGGTTGCAGGTTCTGTGCAGGGCGATGTAATCCCGGTGTTTGGGCAGCTGGGCCACGAGGAAGGACGGGAGGTGCTGGGCGGGACGCCGAAACTGGAACAACAAATAGTGGGGGGCGAGAGGGAGGGAGAGGGTGGTAAGGGTAGGGGTTAGGGAGGGAGGGTGAGGGTGAGGAAGAGTGAGAGGGAGAAGGAGAAAGTGGAAGGGATAAGGGAAGGGGAAGGGGAGTTGAGATGGTAAGGGAAAGGGAGAGGAAGAAGGAGAAGGGAGAGAGAGGGAGAGGGAGAGGGAGGGAGAGAGGGAGAGGGAGGGAGAGAGAGAGAGGGAAAGAAGGAAAGAAAGGGGGGAGAGGGAAAGAGAAAGAGAGATAGAGAGAGAGGGGGGGGAAGAGAGAATGAGATAGAGAAAGAGTGAGAGAGAGAGAGGAGAGGGAAAGGGAAAGTGAAAAGAGAACGAGAGAGAGCGAAAGAGGAATCAACACACAGACAGGTAGACAGACAGACAGAAAATGATGCTTGTTATCATGATCATTATGTTGGATGTGTCATTTTTCTTTCAACCGGATAGCTTTGCTGCTTTATACAGCATTGGGAACTGTGTTGTTTTGTATGTTATATACATAGAGTTTTTTTTGTTTGTTAATTTTATCTTTTTACTTCGATAATTATGAGTGAGATTTTCTAACACCGCACATCAGATGTCACCTTTAGCGTTGCCAGTTAAAAATTATGATAATAATTGTGTTTTATGTTTATGCATTTTTCACCTCCCCCTCTCTCTCTCTCATACACACGCTAACGCTTACTCTCACTCTTTTACTACTCGCTCGTTCACTCACTCACTCACTCACTCTCACTCTCTCACTCACTTCCCCCTCTCCCATTCTCTTTCCTTCTCAGAACGCTGTATCAACTTATAATTACTGCGGAACAATGTTTATACTCTAAACTCAAAGCAGTTTGCTCGACAAACAGTTACACAGGTTTCTTTTGTGCTTCGCATTCGTTCCTTTTCTCACAAGGAGTCTGCTGAACATACTCTGGATGCGGCAAGGTTCACTTCCGATCGGTTGTCGCCTTTCGGTTTGCTTTGGATCGGGGGCGGCAACCCTTATCAGCCTCGGCCTCTCCCCATTCTTCTTCCGGGTCGTAAAGCTTCCTGTGGGGTGTTGGGTCCAGACGCCATAATTTGCCGAGATTAATGCCAACTTTACGTCGGTTTTATAGTGGTATAATTGTTATTAACCGACGCTGCGTATCAACATAATAGCTTGCGTGTAGTCGGGATGTTAGAGTAACAAACTGGTAAGAGCGACTGTTCGCCTCCATCTCGACTCCCCCCCCCCCTCCCCCTCTCCCTGCTCGTCTTGGTCAGCTCGCCCTTCATTTCCCTTTCTCTCCCGTCTCCCTTGTCCCTTCTACTGCATCACCCTCTTCCCTACTACCTCTTCCTTCTCCCCACTCTCCCCTCTCCTCTCCCCTCTCCCCTCCTCTCAATTTAATGCCCTGCTTTTATTATGTGTCTTTGTGCTTCCCCTTATAGTTTATCAACCTCTATTCATTCTTACAGAATTACCTCTTTACATTTCTTCTCCGTCTCTTTAACTACATCCTGATTACTTGTTGCTCCTTTGGTTCTTAGTACACGGATGAAAAGAGCATTAATATGTTTCGGTGGGATGCGAGAATATGCTGATGCAGAAGGCCTCCCCTCGCTGCCTTGTTTATCTGGCGGTGCCGTACTCGGCCGACCATGAATGTCTTGAAATGATGGATATTTCCCCCATTCGCCCGTTCTCTCTCCGTCTCTCTGTCTCTGCATTTTTCGGTCTCTCTCCCTTCCTCTCCCCCTCCTTCTCTTTCGCCCTCTCCCTTTCACTCCATAAGTCTCTCCCTCTTCCTCTTTCACACGCTATCCCTGTTCCTCTTTCTCTCCCTCTCATACTCCTTTTTCCTCTTCCACTCTCTCCATCTCCTTCTCATTCTCATTCCCCTCCCTTTCCCTCTTTCCCCTCTCCCCCTCCTTCTCTTCCTCTCTATCACCCTCCCTCTCTTTCTCTCTCTACTTGTCACCGTTCCTCTCTGTGGCACGCATCCGCTGTCTTTCTTGTTACTGAAAACGTCGATTTTCCAGGACTGTCAGAGTCCTATCGTTAACGTATTCTGCTCTTACCGGGACTACACGACGTCTCATCCCCCCTCCCCCTCCCCCGGCCCCGGCTCATCGGGAGGTGGCGTGGACAAGTCGACAGGGGACTGATTTCCCTGGTAATTGGTCATTCTGTCTTCACCCTAAGGTAAAGATGAAAATCCCATAACCTGGTTGTTTATTCATTTATTATTATTATGTGGGGGTGGTGAGTGTTTGATTACATTTGGTTTTAGTTGGGTTGGAATGCCGTTCTCCTTTTTTTATTATTATATCATTCTCTGCTTTATGTTTTTTTTTCTATCTTCCTGATACTATTCTTTTTACCCTTTTGTGGTTCTTTCAATGTTCGTTCTAAGCATGTCCTTTTACCTTCCTCTCTCTCCGATTTTCTTTTTCCTCTACCTTTCTCTATCGTCTCTCTTTTTTCTTTTTCTTTTTCTTATCTGGCTTCCCTTGTCCTCTCTCTCTCTCTCTCTCTCTCTCTCTCTCTCTCTCTCTATCTCTCTATCTCTCTGTCTGTGCCCGTTTGATTTGTCCCAAGTGACATTTTTTATTTCAATCTTGCCAGGAAGAACAGTGGCGAGGATTGCGGTGTCAGTGATAGATGTGTGGAGGAGTTGTGGAGATGAAATGGGATGGCAGAAAGGGGAGGGGAGGAGGGGGGAGGGGGGCAGAGAAGGGAGAGGCAAGGAATGGGTGGGGTGAAGGCTGGGTAGGGGAGTTAGGGGATCAATACACTGTTATATATAAGACAAAGGTGTCTTATAGGAGCGACAATGTTTGGTGGTTGCGAGTGAGAGGAGATGTGGGTTGGTATGGTGGGGGGGGGGGGGGGGGGAAGCTGTAGAGGTTATAAAGAAAAAGAGAGACGGAATCATTTTTCAGCTTTATATCCTCTCTTATCAATCTATGCATTTTTTTCTATCTTCCTCTCATCCCTTACTACATCTTGCTGACCTTCACCCACTCATTCTACTTCCATTCCTGTCTTTCGCTTGGGCCATCTTATAACTACCCGCCGCTTCCCTCTCCCTTTGCCGTCTCCCCTCCCCCCCCTCCTCCTTCCCTTTTCGCTCTGCCCTCCTCTTATTCCCCTCTCGTCCTGCATTTCTTCCTCATACACATCACAAACTCCAGTTCATTGCCTCACTTCCAGCCGTTTCCTTCTTCTCCTCCTCCTCCTCCTCCTCCTCCTCATGGGCGCGCTGTGTGATGCGGGTCCACGCGACGCCGGGGAAGAGTTGGGAATGAAGTTTGAGGTCGTGTATTGTGTGTAGAAATTGTTTCATCGACGTGGGGTATCGGCAGCGGCACTTCGGGGTTGGTGGGGGGAGGGGGGTATCGGCAGCGCTACTTCTGGAGGATGGGGGAGGGGGGCGGGGGTAACCGACTTTCCCCCTCATATTTTAAACGATTTTTCTGAGGTGTTTTTAATTAAATCATATGTGGATTTGTGTGTGTGTGGGTATGTTTGTGTAAGCGAGATTGGACAAATCAAGGATCTACTTTCTCATTACGATTATTTATGTGCTTGCGTGCCACCGTAATGAAATGCTTATAATAACAGGCCCGTCACAGCGAACAAAGATCAACTGTGGATCGGTAACAAAGTGTGAGCAGCGAAGGCGAGCGTGCAGGGTCGTGGCGGGACCTATAATCACGCCGATTAGTGATGAAGGGCTGCCACCGGCGGAGAGGGAAAGGGTAGTAGACGACCGGAATAAGGAATTGGCACCGACGACTGAGGGGAAAGAAGGCCGAATGGAGATAGAGAAGTGCCATCCTCTCGACCGCAGACCAGTGGTTGCGCCACTGGCGGGACTGCCTCATTGTCTTTATTTTTTATATCATCTCTTGTGATAGGTTTTCTTGTATTTTGTCTTTCATGTCAAATTTATGTATTCAGCTGGCGATATCCCCTGGATGGCTATATCTTGGATTTTTTATAGTATATGTCTTCAGCATTTTTGTTCATGATGGGTCTCTTGTATGAACAGTTGTTGTGTAAGACAATTTTGAATTAGCGTCTTTTTAATCCTTATTTCCTTTCTCTATATTTATGCTGTTTTAGATATCCAGTTTCTTTTTCTCTACCCTGTCTGCCTTTTCCGTCTCCTCTTCTTTTTCTATATTTTTCTTCCTTCTCTTGTTTCTCTTCCCCCTTATCTCATTCATCCCTTCCTTATCTTTCTCCTCTTTCTCTTCTTCCTCCTCTCTGCGATTATACTTTCTCCAGCTCCTCTTCCTCCCCCCTTCCCATTCCTCGACTAGCGGGCAGCGTCAGTATCAGCCAACTCGCTGTATGATGAATGGGCCTATTTTCTCCGCTGTCAGCCACACCCTCCTCCTCACTCTACTTTTTTCTAGTCCCCTGCTACAAGACCCTCGCATCACTCGCTACACTAGACCTTCGGATCAGGACAAGGCGCCTACCCCTTTACCCAGTGATGGAGTACACACTATGATTTATTGTAAGGGAGGTCAGGCTCCCCCCCCCCCTTTTGGGCCATCTCTGTACATGTGTCTTTTGTCTCAAGATCTGCCTCTCGTCACTTTTACTGGCTCTCTCTTTCTTCGTTAGTGTTATATCACTGCATTTATCTTTCTATATTTTCTCTCCCTCCCTCCCCCTCCCTTCTCCTCTCCTCTTTCTTCCACTTCTCGTTTCTCCCTCCCTCCCTTCCTTTCTTCTCCCCCCTCTCCTTCCTTCCCGGCCTGTCTCTTTCTAGTTCTCACATTGTCCAACCACCCTTCCATCCATCTAGCCAGTCACCCCATCACTCAAGACCCGCCGATCCACACCTTTTCCCTTTCTCTTCCCTTGATCACAGTCCCGGTGTTTTCCTTCGCTAGATGCACGCCGTATATATATGAGTTGTCAGGGGAGGAAAACAAGGCAAATAGCTTCGTGATTGGTGCTGCTGGCATGCTCCTCTTCTGCCTGTGAATGACGCCTCGCACTGTGCTGGGATGTTGTCCGTGGAGTGGGCGGGGAGGATGGGGGTCGAGTGGGTTGAGAATATAAATTGGTCGGTGCTTCATTAGCCAGGCACTTTCCCTGGGTTGAAGCAGGTTGAGGGGTGCTGCCTGGGTCAACACCGGTAGTGCTGAGGTAAACATTTGTTCCATTGGTTAGTGCTGTTGTTACAGGGAAATCTTGCTTGCAAGCCTTTGCTTTGGTAAATAATATTTGTAAACACTTCCGTTTGTGGTAAACATTGTTTAACTGATAAGCTCAAAGGGTAAAATGCGCGTACATTATCCTTTACATTTGATATATTACTACTACTGCTGTTACTGTCACTGTTACTGGTACTGTTGCTATTACTATTGCTACTACTACTACTACTACTATTACTACTATTACTACCACCACTACTACTATAGCTGCTGATACTGCCGATGCTACTTCTACTATTTCTACAACAATTACTACAATTACTACTATTGGTACTGTTCCTACTGTTCGTTCACGATGCCGCCTCTCTATCTATCTATCTCTCCTCCCCTTTCTTTCTCACTCTCCTTATCCCTCTGATGCTTCCTCTCCCTCTCTTGCACCCTCTCCCACTCTCTCTCTCTTTCTCTCCCTCCCACCCTCTCACTCTCACTCCCTCTCCTCATTCTCACTCTCAACCTCCCCCTCTCTCCCTCCCTCCCCTTTCTCTCTCTCCGGCCCTCTCTTATGTCTTCCCCCGCATTCTCTCGTACTCTCTTTCTCACTCCGTAATTTCGTTTTAATCCAATAAAAACGCGGAATTTGCTGTAGTAATTAAGGCGGCTTTCCCCCCTTCCTCTCGCCCATACCAAGAGCACCTCCATGTTATTCCTGCTGTGCAACTGTGCAACTGGCAGCGTTATATCAGCCCTTTTGCCAGATTCCACAAAAAAATAGTTTTATTTCGGTGGTACTGTAGAGCGCAACCATGGCGGGAAACTTCGGATACCACCTGGAATGACAATTTTAGTGGTGGAATAGGAGTTGAACCTGCGTTAGTGTATGTATGTGCATGTGTGTGTGTGTGTGTGTGTGTGTGTGTATGCGTATGTGTGTGTCTGTGTCTGCCTGTCTGCCTGTGTCTATGTCTGTGTGTGATGTGACTACAAACATTCGATCGTTATTTCATTATTCTTAATTGCTACTAGTCCGGCTTGTGGAGCTTGAGAGATATCTGTTTCTCTTCCCGGGGGCTGTTTCGGAGTGTCAGCGCATTTTGATTGGCACGAGAGTGTGGGGGTGAAATTCAAGGTCAGGAGAAGGAACGGAGAAAAGAAGGAAGCTGGAAATTGAAGGGACTTCTTCACTTATTTTATTTCATGTGCCGCGACTCTCGTTTTCTTGTCTCTCTCTCTCTCTCTCTCTCTCTCTCTCTCTCTCTCTCTCTCTCTTTTCCCTTCTCTGTCACCTCTCCTGCATGGAATATCTTGCATTCTCTCTCTCAACAGTCGGCATATTTACTAATTATATAATCTTCCTCATCCTGGTTGTGTTCAAAAGAAGATTGCATCAGCGTCTTAATCCGTCGCCTCATGATTGGGCTCGCTGATCGCCGTGGGCCATCAACCCGACACTTTTATCCCGGCCCTGGATCTCTCGCGGCCGTTAAACTCAGCCGCCCCTCCTCTTTCTCTATACATCTCTCTGTTGCTTTCGTTGTCTCTCTTTCTTTAAGTCTCTTTCTGTCGTTATGCTCTCTCTCTCTCTCTCTCTCTCTCTCTCTCTCTCTCTCTCTCTCTCTCTCTCTCTCTCTCTCTCTCTCTCATATTTTTGTAATTTCTGTCCTCTTCGCCCGCCCTTCCGTTTCCTTCTCAATATCTGTCACGTAGCCTTTTTTAAGATTTATGTTCTTTCTCGTGCGCCTTATTTCTCCGGTCCAGTCCTTTTGCGTTCCTCAAATCATGCATTTGAGTGTCTGAAGTAGAAATATAGTAAATCAGGCACATAGGAACGGAGATGTGAAGGCGCTCAAAGAAGAAGAAGAAAGGCATGAGGCAGGAGATCGCAATTGCGCGAGCGATAAAAGAGGGAAAAGAGAATGAAAATGAGGAGGAGGGGGTAGGGGGAAGTAGAAAATGAGATTGAGTAGGAGAAAAGGGGGAAGGGAGAGCGAGAAAGGGAAGGGGAATGAGAATGAAAATGGAAGAGAGAGAGGGATAGGGAGAGGGGAAGGGAGGGGAGGGGAAAAGAAAGAAGGAAGAGAATGACTCCTCGATGATCTTGGCGGGTCATCAAAGAGTTGTTACGGATTTGCAGTGGATTTTTTGCGTTCCATGTGGCTAATTATCGACCTAATGGACTTGGAAGAGGGAGGCAGACGGGGATATCATTAAGATAGTATAGAAGTTGAGGCAGACGGGGATATCGTAAGGAGACGATTCGTGGTAACCAATCTGTCCTCGAATTACTTACTAAGGTCGTGGGTATGACGTTATTACAGTTTTGTTTTTCTTACTTTACTTTAATATGACTAACTTTCTTCCGTGCATTTGCGTACGTGTGGCTAGGTATAGTTCTGCGTCTGTGTCTTATTGAGTCGCAATATTCATTTCAAGGTCGTAGGTTTATCGACTATCATCATCGAATTGTCATTTATTTGGCGACAGAATTTTTTATGGGGTCAGGTTGGTTCCGCAGACCCATCATCGCTGGCGATTATCGGATGTTTATATTTTTTGAGTTCTATGTGACACATCGTTATTCTCCATCTAGAATGCTAGCTGATTTTGGTTTTGATTTCAGACCGACTGTTTAGGTGTGTTGTAGACGGGACACTGGGCTGTATGGAACATCCGCTTACAAAGACATAATACATGAACGTACAGAAAAAAACAATTTCACACGGTCTCACTCACCCACTCACTTACTCACTCACTATTTCACGCACACACAGACACACACACACACACATACACACACCAATATACACTCACTCACAAACTCATATATATATGATTCAACAATTTGCAAATGGATACCTCGAAGTACGCTTTGGGGTCAACAAAGTAATGCATAATGTAGGTTGATAGAGTGGAATTGAATGCTTTTAGCAATTTAATGTATAACAGCAGATGCTCTGCATATTATATGGTTTAATTGCTGAGAGAGAAAGAGAGCAGTGCAGAGCAGAGCAGAAAAGAGAAGTTGAAAGGGAAACAAAGAGAGGTCATAGAACAGAGAAGGATCGGAATGTTAGAGAGAGAAAAATAAAAAAGGAAATTGGAATTTATAAGCTTTAGCTTTCCCCCAGTACGTTTATTATTTTTGCACGTTAATGTGGGCTGGTTGTATTTAATCGGGCGGGCGCTGAGAGTTTTACGCCATTATTTGCCATTACTTTACGTCGGTTCATGATGGGTGGAGGTGTATATATATACATACATACATGTTTGCTTTAGTACTTGTTTGTTATATGGATATGGATATAGATGTGTGAATATGACATGTGTACAAGTATGTGTGTTTGGGTGTTTTTGTGTCGTTTAGCCATATAAGTATAGCTCTGACTGGCGAGAAAGTTTGATAACATATATCGGATAACTGAATATGTATTATTTATTTTATGTATTATTATTTAGACTGAAACCATAAACCTTTGATAATTTCTCCGTGAAAATATTTAACCATTAGAGGACATAACTAACACTGGCAGATTTTACTACTTTTACTGAGATTTTAAGATTTGTTTATTACTAACCTTAAATATATCTTTTCTTATAATATCTCATATTAGACCATTGGAGAACAATGATTACGGGAATGATTTCATGACTAGTCGTAGATAAATGATATGATACATTGAATTACGTCAAGTGCAGAAAGGAATAAGAAAAAGAAGAAAGAATCGAGGTGCGTGAGATGAAGAAAACCAGAGATGGAATGGGAATCAGAGCGTGTTCTGTGTGTTATGTCATGTTATGTGAAAGGGGATTAGGAGATGCATAAGCAGAGATAAGGGAATCCATAAGAATTTGAGAGTTGGTTTGATGAGTTAGGGTGAAGGAAAATAGGGGGAGTGAGAAGGAGGAATTTTGATTTTGAAAAATACCAAATGGAAGGGCTAAAATAACTCAATCAATTCAAGGGAGAATAGAGAATGGACAAGTTGATACTGAGTATAGATAAGATAAAAAAGCATCGATGTCGACGAACTGAAGATAAAAGGGTTGATGGTTAAAGAGTACAAAGAAAAGGAGAGGAAGAAATTAATTTATGATTAATTATCGATTTGCAGACTAACCTGACTTCTCAAACCTGTAGTGGATTGTCTTGACGAGGAGGCCTAGAATGCTAAGTCGAAGTCAGAGCTCTCTTGTTTGTGCGTTGCACTACACTCTCTCCCTCTCTTTCTCTTATACTTTCTGTCCCTTTGCTTTCGCATAATTACACTGATGATATACACCAGGAATACATTCCAGGCTGCCATATATCCATATATGTTTTAATTCAGTTGCGATTATCAGGAAACATAAATCATCCAGACCAAGTAAGGGGAGTAGTGTATGGCACCGTTTATGCAGCCAGTAAAACTGATGACTCATCTCTCATGACTCATGCTGCACAACATTTTTTATTACTTAAAACAGTATATAAGATATCATTTTCATGGAGGGAAACGTCGCACTGTGAAACAGTTTGTATTACACTTATATTTGTTGGCAAGACATCGCGAAAATGACGAAGAAAAGGTTTGGATGAGAAACTTTAATGATTCCTGTTTTTATTTTCTTATGTCTACTTGCAAAATTTTAGTGTGGGGCATTCTTGAGGTTATATGAAATAGTAACGACGTAGAGAGATCTGAGTGGTGTTAGACTATTGAAAAAAAGCAACTAGTAGATTAAAATCTACTGTATAAACCAGTGGTTTTCAAATTATTTAGTATGACGGAACACTAAGACACAACTAATATTTTGGCGGCACACCTACCCTCTGATATATATATATATATATATATATATATATATATATATATATATATATATATATATATATATACATACATACATACATACATATACCCCCCACACACACAGACATATATATATATGTATATTCTATGTATATATATATATATATATATATATATATATATATATATATATATATATATATATATATAGTCTTAGACTATAGTCTTGGACTTATTTTCGCCGTTCAGTGTGAGGAATTCTCGAAACCTAGTAAAATTATATTTTCGCGGCACACCAAGGAGATAATGGCGGCACACGCTTTGGGAATCACTGGTATAAACGCAGTTGTTCTTGGAAAGATGAATTGTCGTGGGGAATTTCATTCATCATAAAACTAAAGTCATTATAACATCACGTTGCAAAAGTAGTAATGTATATTAGGATGAACATTCATCAGTAGCTTGAACAAGTGTAATGACAGCAGTAAAAAGACACACAACAGCACATTCAGGCCCTAACACAACTCGAAAGGGAAGTGGTCTAACAATTCCGTACAATTCGGTGATAGCACTGACTCGGGTGTGGTAACAAGCCCCTGGATGAACTGCGTCTGCCATTAGGACCGTCGAAGAGGAGAGGTTTGGGCACCTGGCTCCGGGAGGCTCTTTATAGACCTTTTATGGGAGGGGAGCAACGTGCTCACCCTCCCCCTCCCCCTCCCCCATCCCTCGACTCTCTGTAGGCTTTCCCTTTCCTCACCCGCACCTGTGTCGCCCCCCTTTTTTCTTTCTTTTTTATATACTTGGTATGTTTTCTCATTTCATGTTCCTCATGCGACGTCTTCAAAGTAATGAGAGTATAAACAGAGAGTGAATCTTTGTCTTTATACTTCATTGTGTCCTTTATACTACGCCCATCTGGATGCAGGGCCGGATGAGATGTGCTCGTTCCGCTCACACGTCGTCTCAGAAACCCTCTTCCCCTTCGTACGTGCTCTCGCCTCTCCTCCACCCTTCTCTCTCACCCTCCTCCTCCTAACCCCATGCTCTGCCCTCTCCTCCTCCTCTCCTTCTACTCTTCCCTCTCGCCCTTCTCCTTCTCCTTCAACGCCCTTATCTTCACCTTCCTCCTCCTCCTTCGCCCTCCCCATTCTCCTCCCCCCTCCCTATCTCCATTCCTCTCCTCCTCTTCCTCCTCCCCTCCTCCTCCTCCTCCTCCTCCTCCTCTTCCACTTCACTGTCGTAGTACAATCCCTCGTCAGACTCGCGAGGTCTACAATATTGACCCAAACCGCCCACTTAACTCGTTATCTCTCGTCCACCTCCTCCAACGTCCCTCGTATCGTTTCCTTTCGCTCAGAACTAATTTTGTTTATTTTGTATTCAGTTGTTCATTTATGAATTTGGTACAAAGTGCATTTTCAGGTATGTACATTTATTTACTGCCTTTAATTAATCGTACCTTTTCATACAAGCTTTATTGTAGTCAGGCATGTATCAAAATACCTCTGGTATAATATGAAGAAGATAATGCCCCCTCTCTATATTTGTTTGAGCTTCTCCGAACCCGGTTCCAATATATCCTTCCTATCCTTCCAAACATCCAATGGTCCCCGTATCCCCCACTCTCATCCTTGCCTATCCTTTCGTACCCCCTCCCACCTCCGTGTAGATCCTCCTTCTGATGGTGGCGGTAAGGCACGACAGCGCCTGTTGCTCTCCCGGGCTGAGCGTAGGGTGGGGCAGGGGGAGGTGGGGGTCGATGGGGGCGTGCATGAGCAATTCTGGGTTTATTTTGTCATCTCTCCATCCTTCTTTTTGGTGAATGTTGCAGTGTTTCTTGTTCGTTTTCTTTGTGAAATTCAACAGGGGGTTGGTACTGATGGACTCCAGTATCCGATTTCATTTTTCATCAGTTTTTAATATCCGTTTCCAGAGGTGTTGCCTTTCTAGATGGGGATGGTCGGACTTAATGTAACCATTTATTTGTTTCTGCAGGCGTGAGGAGACATTTAAGAGATTTATGTTAGGCGATAATCGTTCGCCGCGCGGAGGTGAACATTGAGTGGCATCTCCCATCTTAGCAGTGTCCCATCATAACCATCTCGCAGCAATTCTTCCCCCGGAGTGCCATCGCCGCGCCCATCATTGGCCTCTCGTAACTGACGCCAAGCTCTCTTCTTGGTATCCCCAAACACTTTTGACGTGACGGGTTTCTCTCTCCCGTGGTCCCTTGCTCCTCAACCAGCCCTCTCCCCATTTCCTGCCGCGGCCTCTCTGCCCTCCCTCCCCTTCCCTCCCTTGCCTCTTCCGCCTCCCAACTCCCACCACCTTCCAATCACCCGCCAGCTGTTTGGATTTAGATCCGCGAGATTTGATTTTGCGCGTCCCGCAAGAGGGAACGGCGGCCGGGTAATAGGGCCTGGTAGTGGGAGATAATGACATTCCTTAATCGAATAGGTTCAGAACCACCGCGGGGCGCCGTGCAGGACGCCGCGTCGCGACTCGCGCTGCATGCTGACAGGACATTGTGGGCATGAGCAAGTGTCTAGTTCAAACAAACAAAAAACATACAAACTATAACGTGTACACATATAAAATCAAACACTGTGGGAGTGTTTTATTTTAAGTGTATAATTGTTTAGGAGTTTTTGTGTTTGTATATTGTTGTTTATATTTTCAGCAAGCTATTGTCTTTTACTTATACAATCGTATATAACACACTTTACTATTCTTTCTCTATTTTTATCATGTTTCTGTTTTCTATTCTATTCTATTTACATCTCTTCTAATGCTTTGGCGAAATGGATGAATAGGCGTCATCCGATTGAAGGCTTGATGGTTTGGTTGGAAGTGATAGAAGACCCCCCCTCCCCTCCTCACTGCCCTGTGTCATCATAATAAGGATATATATACATATATATTGATATAAAGATGAGCGTGTGTGTGTGTATGTGTGTGTGTGTGTGTGTGTGTGTATATATATATATTATATATATATAGAGAGAGATACACATATATATATACATATATATATACATATATATATATATATATATATAGATAGATAGATAGATAGATAGATAGGGTTCGAAGTAATGTAAAATGACTACAGCGTTCCACATGTCTGAGTGTACCTTTCAAGAAAACACATTAATGTTGAAAATGTTTGTATGATGTCTTTTTTATTGATATTCTATTCTGTATACTTTTCACTGAACGATGTATGAATTAAACAATATATACATTAGCTTAGAAAAAGGCTATAAAATTATCAAGATAATTACATCCCTCTAATGGGAACGGTTATTGTTGAGTGTTGGTGAGCAGTTAGCGTAACTTTTAAAAGGTTCAAAGTAACTTTATGAAGTTGGTTCTCTAAACTTATCAAGGCATCTCCAACAGCGAGCAACGTCAGGAGTGCTTCATTGGATTAAGTTTCTTATTTGTGTTGTGTTAATAATGCAAACATTTATTTTTGGAAATGCTCATTGTATAACCGGTTTATGTTTTTAGAGAAATCGATTAGTATATTAACAGTATAATGTTTTTGTTGTTCTAAGGAAAATTGGCATTGTGGCAGATCTCAGGATTCAACTTCTTTAATTGCGAAAATGAATAAATAAAAGCTCACACAGATTTCTAATCCCGAAACTGGTACTGGTGTTAAGTGAACCGTGGCAAGATTGTGGATCCCTTTTTTCTCTTTCTTTTCCCCTCCAAAAATCTCTCGATTTCCACTGGTGAAAAAAACTTTGGTGAGTATTTTCGTCTAGTTGATTTGATTCTCGAAGTATTTCCATACAGTTTTTTATTTTTTTGGCGCATTTGATTCCGTACGTTGAAAATGAAGATAGATATACTCGGCCAAATGAGCGCAAATAGTCTTTTGACTCTATTCGCCGTGCTTGGGAAATCAATAATGAAATGTGGCTCTGTATCTCCGTAGACTCCTGTAACTTGTCTAAACTCGGTCGCGGTTCATGTAATCGCGACTTGCTTACAAGCCGAGATACAGACGCCCCTTCGGCTTACCCATTGATCGCTTGTTGTCGAGACTCGAGTCGTAAGAGCCATTACCCTGCCTTGTGTAACGAGGGAGTCCCGCCACTCTGCCGGATTATTCCTGGGTGCTCGTTAGAGGTCGAGGAGTTGATGTGCGGGTCATTATCCTTGACCCCTGGAGAAAGGGAGAAGGCGGAGGAGAGTTAAAGAGGGAGGAAGAGAGGGAGAAGGAGAGGGAGAGGGAAATTTTGAGAAGAATTATAGAGGAGGGAAGGGGGAGGGGGGTGAAACAAGAGACGGAGGAGGAGAATTATAGAAGGAGGAAAGCACGGAGAAGGAGAAACAGAAGAGGGAGAGGGAGAGTAAAATTCGGGAATTAGTGTATTTGCTCTTATATTTGTTTTCTTGGATTTGTTTGAAATACACCGTTAATACGGACAATAAGATAGGCATTATCCTTTGTCATTGATAATGTACTAGAATTTTGCAGCTTACTCTTGACCTTTGGAAGTACGTCTCCACACTAGAGTAAAGCTGTACTTATTTAATTAATGAACGCATTAATTCTACTATCGATACATCAGAGGTGGTTAATTTCGTCTGGCCAGACCAGTGTTCCATTACTTCGAATTTGAACTGATATTTCAGGGGAAGATGAGTATTTGGATTTCCTTTCGTGAAACAGATGAACATAGAGAGAAAAAGGAAAGGCAAATGAAGAAGAATGGCAAGGGTAATGATTCACTCATTATTTTTTTATATATATTTAAGACGTGCAATATCAGATATATAAAACATACTGTAAATGATAATCTTATGTGATTGATTTATAGTGGAAGGAAAGAGAAGCAAACACAGATGAAAGACTAACACACACGAATAGACATAGTATATGTGTGTTCGTTTGTTATATTATATATTATATGTTATATATTTGTATATTATACAAGTAACTATATTTGTGTGTGTATATATATATATATGTATATATATATATATATATATATATATATATATATATATATTACATGTATGTATATATACATAAATGCATACATACATATACATACATACATATATACATACATACATACATACATACATACATACATACATACATACGCGCGCGCGCACACACACACACACACACACACACACACACACACACACACACACACACACACACACCTATATATATATATTTTTTTTGTTTGTTTTTTGTTTGATAGATAGATGATTAAAGATTAAGATGTAGATATTTGTATACAAATACTGAGCACGTCGCAGTCTGATTAATAATGTTAGGAGTGCGGCTTTAGCAAGCGTTAATTGGAATTGTTGCTAAATCTGCGGGAGGGCTTTGAATATTATTAGAACAGCTGCAATCAATCTCCCTTAGATATTTTAACTAAATTGTTAAGATATTCGCATTTATCCATATACTCCATTTGTGATTTACCCTATACACATCACACATTTCCATAGTATATCATGTTTTGACGTTCCTTCTTCTGGTTCGCTACACTGATACACACAAAACACACTACACACACTGGAGAGCTCCTCCCTCGGCTCGCCTTTGTTCAGAAGAGAAAACCGCGTTTGAACATTGACGTTCACGGTAGAGCAGAAGTTGGCGAAGCGTAGGGGCGGGAGTCCGTGTGAAAGAGTCACTGGGCGCTTCATAAAGCCTCCTCGGGACACTTATGATCCCCGGCTTTTTTAGCAACGGCTGAGGATACGAGGGCTAGAGGGTGTTATTCCCCGCCCGTTTCTCTTTTTCGATACGGCTCTGGTATCTTGTTTGTTTTATCGTATATCTGTTATTTTTATTTTATTTTTTGTCTTTGTCTCTCTCTCTCTCTCTCTTTTTAGACAGAGATTTCTTTCACGCCGCCCTCGTGTTGCTAGGATCGTTCTTCCTTTGCAAGGGAGAGTATATGCTGCCTTGTTTTTGCTAAAGATAGTAACTCTATTTCACGCTTGGCGTTACGATAATCATCTCACCACTCTATAACCCTTGGTGATTTCCAGGTGAAAATGGCATGCCTGCGAACATTAAAAATATTTCCTCATTGTTAGGGAGTGCTCAAGGGCCGAGAATGGTCGTGACCCATATACGTAAAGCTAATAGGATGATAATAGTCTCATTGTGCAGTACTGTCAAGAGCAGTGTCCTTAAACGTGAGAGTGTTTGTTGCTCTACCTTTAAGAGTATTTCGCCTTTGTAATTGTCTTTGTTTTAGATTTGATAATGCGAAAATTTGGCTAAGAGCCGTGTATATTTTTACGTGTCTGACAATAGTGTTGTATTGTATAGGAACTCAATCAAGTTCGATTAGCATCGTGATGTTTAGAACAATATCATGTTTCGTAAAATGGAATATCGTGTATTGGTTAACTGTTGATTAGCTTTGTGAACAAAAAACATGATGGTGTTGTTCAAAGCTCTGCCGCTGATTAATTTTCATCAGCAACATATGATTAATGACTGCAATGATTATGTAGATTGTAAGCGTTTATTTGGAGCCGCAGATAATTTGCTGTCGCTTTTTGAGAAGAGTGAATGCAGGACATTTTTGAATGTTTTATGCATGCTTTCTTCCTACATAATTGTAAATTGGACATTTCATTGTTCGATGTTTATTTACTCGTAGATATTCATAGGAGATGGTGATGTGATAGGGTCGCAATTATAGCTGGACACAGCGCGAGAATAGACCATTCTGTTTCACTTGAACAGTGTGGAAATAGACCATTTTGGTTCACCTGAACAGTATAGGTATAGACCAACTTGTTTCCCCTGAGTACAATGTGGCAATAGACGATTTTATTTCGGTTGAATATAGTGTAGGAAGAGACCAGTTTATTACGTTTGAGCACAGGAGGAATTTAACCCGATCTGTAATAAATCTGTAAATTATGTGATTAAGCTGCATGGTGTCTCAGTGATAATGGTAATGAATTATAATGATGATTTTCGTGCTGTGGACATGATTTGTTCTGATTTCAAATTAG
Organism: Penaeus japonicus; assembly: GCF_977035675.1. Taxonomy (NCBI): domain Eukaryota; kingdom Metazoa; phylum Arthropoda; class Malacostraca; order Decapoda; family Penaeidae; genus Penaeus; species Penaeus japonicus. The sequence continues at coordinate 23,039,031 of NW_028234430.1, forward strand.
AGTGCCGTGTGGCATTTGTTATGTCAGGCTCTAACTTGTGTTATGATTAAACTTTTAGCAGATCGTGTTGTCTTGTTTTTATTATTCTTTATGAGGGTTGTGGGTGTGTTGGAGTGGTGTTGTAAACTCAATCTGTTTTGTTTTCCAGAACGTGCTGCGAGAGCTGGAGGGCAAGAAGCCACAGCTGGACGAGTTAGTGGCTTCAGCTGACAGCCTTAAGGATGACGCCTCTCGCACGCAGCTGCACCAGAAGGGTGAGTAGAGAGAGACACGTGTTTTACAGGTGTTGGTTCCCCGGGACGTGCAGGGAGCAAATTCGGTTCCCTGCGCTCCGGTGAGGTCTCCGGGCTTGTTTTATTCATTTATACTTTTTCTATTGGTTTATTTGGTTAGCTATTATTTAGTTATCTGTTTTTGGCACTTTGGCGTTGTTGTTTACCCATTCTCTTTGTTTATTTTGCCATTGGTTTTGTTTGAGGCCTTTATGAAAGAGGTGTTGATTCAGCGTATTATTTTCTCGGTAGTTTGTCTGTTGAGGCTTTTGTATATGTACATATTTTTTCGAGTGGTAAATATTTATTTTCTTTGGAAATTTGTTGTAGTTACGGTTACGTTTGTATCTACATTTATATAATACATGCGTCTATATATATATATATATATATATATATATATATATATATATATAATTTGTATATTTATATTTATATTTATCTACATACATATATGTATATTATATATATATATATATATGTGTATATATATATATATATATATATATATATATATATATATATATATATATATATGTATGCATATGTATGTATAAGTATATGTATGTATATGTATATGTATGTACATATATATATATATATATATATATATATATATATATATATATATATGTATATATATGAATATATATGTATATATATGTATATGTATGTATATATATGTATATATGTATATATTAGACTGTGTATGCCCAAAAACCGATCTGTACAAAATTTACATCGTATAAGGAAGCTATATATTCCTCGCCATTTTATTCGCTCTGCGGAATCTAGTTACATTATACTTGTTTAAGTTAGTTTAAGTTTGCTGTATTTAAACTATGCCGTATAAAGTTAGGCAATATCAGTGGGGGTAATGCCGCTAATGCTATACTCTGTGCTTTCGGCGGTTTCTCTCTCTCTCTCTCTCTCTCTCTCTCTCTCTCTCTCTCTCTCTCTCTCTCTCTCTCTCTCTCTCTTTCTCTCCCTTTCTCTTTCGGCCTATGTCTCTCTCTCTTTCTCTTTCGGCCTATCTCTCTATCTATCTAGCTAGCTCCCTCTCTCACTCCCCCTCTCTCTCTTTCGCTCTCTCTCGTTTTCTCTCCCCCTCTCTCGCTCTCTCTTTCTCTCCCTTTCTCTTTCGGCCTATGTCTCTCTCTCTCTTTCCCTCCCTTTCTTTTTCGGCTCTCTCTCTCTTTCTCTCCCTTTCTCTTTCGGCTCTCTCTCTCTTTCTCTCCCTTTCTCTTTCGGCCTATCTCTCTATCTATCTATCTATCTAGCTCCCTCTCTCCCTCCCCCTCTCTCTCTCGCTCGCTCCCTCTCTTTCGCTCTCTCTCGTTCTCGCTCTCTTTCGCTCTCTCTCTCTCTCGTTGTTAGACTCGAACCGCTATTGTGGTCAAATTTGATTTAAACAATTTTGATACGTATTTTGTTAACATCATGAATTTGGTAAATGAGGGGAGGAAAATGTTTTAGAGTAATTATTTTGAATCTGTATCCGAACAGCCTCTTGGATTTTAGAACAATCCCACAGAGGATCTTGTGGATGCTTTCATCTTAGGCTGTGTTATCCTGTGATACTAATGTGCTATTTTGCGATATAATATGAGCTTCACTACATGTGATCGGAAATTTTCCAAGTTATATGTATATATATATATATATATATATATATATATATATATATATATATATATATATATTTATTTATTTATTTATTATTTTTTTTTCTCGGAAAATGGGGTTTCTACAAATTCCGTTTATAAGTTATTGATGGACACTGGATTGCCACATCACTGTGTCATTCGCTTTTCAATCATTTACGTGGGTCTGTCATTTGTATAGATAGGATAAAGTTGCCCTCTTTTATTCATTGGTGGTTATTACTAATTCACGTGTAAGGGAGCGAACTAATCGCCTAGAAAATATATTGTATTAGATCATGATAGATTGTTCTTTATATTAGGATGTGTTAGTAAGTTTGAGAAAAAAAAACAAAAAACATGGGAGCGTTGGAAGGAATCAAATCTCAGCAAGGTATGTGGGGAGATCGGTGTAAGAGTAGGGCATCATATGGGCAGATAATCATGATAATGATATAGAGATAAATAACGAAATAACATGGAAAAAAAAATAGTGGAAGGGGTGATGAAGTGGGAGTGGTTTGCACAATGTTGATTATATTTGTAAGGAAGGGAGTCGTATAAGGTGCAGTGTGTATCTATTTCCAAAGGAAGGCTTCTGAAAAAAGGAAGAAAGTTACGCATCCTGCAACCCCCTTTACGTGCACACACCTCTAGAGTGGATGATGGGAATTGAGGCTGCAGACGTGGAGCGGGTAAGTCCCAGGGGGTTCACAAGCGCCCGAGGATGAGGGAAGTTTGGGCATTAAGCCGCGAGGGGATGGGTTATGGGGGTAGGGCCTGTGCATACCACCTGTCAGTCCTGTGTCGCCAGCTCTATATTACTTATCTCCTGCCTGTCTGGGATGCTTATAAGTCGGTCGTGTCTGTTTGTTACGCTTATATGACGGGGAAGGGAAGGAGAAGGGTTAGGGAAAGTGAACGAGAAAGGGATGTATTTGTAGGTAGATCGAGTGAGAGATATTCATGTTTGTAACATATACCATGGTGAGATATTCTTCGTATTATCCCACGTATTATTTTTTTTTCTACCTCTCTATTCTGTTCCCCCATTTGTTCCCTCTCTTCCCCTCTCTCTCTCCTCCATTATCTCTCCCTCTATGCTTCACAGCGCGGTATTATCTCGTCCAGTCTCGCTCATAAAAGTGGACATCGACGACAACGGTTCCATTAGGACATGGCAGTTAGATTGCATATTTATCGCAGGTTTGTGGTCTCCAGAGTGCATTATTAGACTTGCGCGATAATTAGCTTATTCGTTTATAGCCAAGATGTTGTAGCCAATGGAGTATCGACCATGGCGGGCGAGGCGGTGCAGGTGCACGAGGGAGGAGAGGCCTCGGAAGGCTGTTTGGGCTTTGTGGTGCTAGGCTTCATTCTGCTTTCTCTTTGAATGTTAGACTTTTTATTTATTTATGATTTGCAATGTTAGGATTGCTACAAACGCACACGCACACTTAGTGTACGTATTGTAGTGTGGTTTTTACCTTTTTCTTTGACCCTTAGAAAAATGAGGGTGACTTATTTATGTGTATTTCTGTCGAGTTAATCCTGTGTTCGTGCCTGGGTTTTTACCTGTAGAGATTAGCGCTTACGCATTCCTTTCGGATATGCTTTTGTCTACGCAGTTGCTTTTCACGTGATTATAAACTGCCGGCACACGATTTATAATGAACAGGATAACAAGCGGTTGAGTCATGCAACCCCATGATTGCAAGCTAAACACGTGACGTCATAACCGAGCGAGAATTTCACCAATGTTTTGGTTGACGGGGTGCGGGCGGGTAGCTCTCAGGTCAAAGTGGAAATTGCAAAGAATATTTTAGAGAGGGGGGTGTTGAAGCGGGTCGTTTGAATATCTTGGTGAAATGGGTCGTGGGGTGAGAAGGTTGGGTTTGGTGGCTGAAGGAAGGAACGGATGAGGGGAAAGGGAAGGGTTACGGTCGGTAGGTTGAGGGATGGTTGGGGAAAAGGAGAAGGAAGGGGTAGATGGATAGTGGGAGGAACGGATGGGGAGGGGAAGGAAAAGGTGGTAGATAGATGCAGAGATGGTTAGGGGAATGGAGAAGGTTGTGGTAGGTTAAGGGAGGGAGGGAGGAACGGATGGAAAAGGTGGTGGTAGTTGGGTGGAGGGATGAATGAGGAAAGGGAGAAGTTGAGGTAGATGGATAGAAAGATGGGAGGCATTGGGAGTTTTGACGACGGTATATATCATCGGTAGGAAACTCTACCTTTCTTCCCCATTGTCATTGACAATTCTCCATCATTATTATTATTGCTAATGTTTTTTGTAAAAGACAATGAATGATGGTAAGGAAAAGAGGGTAAGGGTTATGATAACGGTAAAACAATAACGATAATAACGATAATGGGGAAAATTATGCTTGTGTGCAGTGACAACAGTGTTATCGCGTCATTTTCCTTATTACGGATGATCTTTACTCCTTTTCCTTCCCCCTTCCCTCTCTCTGTCAGTATCTGTGTATCTCTCTCTCTCTCTCTCTCTCTCTCTCTCTCTCTCTCTCTCTCTCTCTCTCTCTCTCTCTCTCTCTCTCTCTCTCTCTCTCCCTCTCTCCCTCTCTCTCCCTTTGCTTTTTTCACCCTCCCTGCTTTTTTATATGTTTCTGGATGCTTAAACTCTCAAAGAAAGGAAAAGAAAATGGGGAAAAATACGGGTGCAACATCTATAAATATCGAGATTCAATATTGAAATATCACACACTTCTCGAGGCTCATCTGCCCGCTGCTGCCTTGCCGGAGGGACTGAGAAGGAAGAGGGCGGAGGAGGGGGAGGACCAGGTGGAAGGAGGAAGTTGGGAGGTGGAAGGTAGAAGGTGGAGAGAGGAATAAGGAAGGAGGAAGGGGAACGTAGAGTAAGAAAGAGTAAGAGAGAATGTGAGTGTGGGTGAGTATGTGTGTATCTATGGAGAGTGAGAGAGAGGGAGAAGGAGGAGAAGAGGGAGAAGAGGGAGAGGAAGAAGAGGGAGAGGGAGAGAGAGAGAGGGAGAGGGAGAGGGAGAGCGAGAGCGAGAGCGAGAACGAGAGCAAGAGAGAGAGAACAAGAGAGCGAGAAAGCGAAAACAAGACGAGAGCGAGAAATAGTATCAGTATTGCACTGACAAAGAACTATGTGTCCAGCGGGAGAGATATACGAATGATGAGACTGATTGGAAATAAAGGGAACGAAACGCGCGCCGAAAAAGAGGATAGAAAATGAAGACGGAAAGGGAGAGGGGAGATACATCGGAAAGAGAGGAAATGGAATCGCAGGGGAGAATATGCGGAATGAGCTTTATTGATTAGGGTAAACGGCGAAGATTTAAACGGAGACGTTGACGTATGGATGTAAGGATATAGCAAGACAAAAAGGAAAGCAAACGGCCCGGCCCGCTCGTGTGCGCGCGCCCTCGCCCATACGCACACATACAGAGAGGCGCGCGGACGGATGGCACACGCGCATCACCTACACAGAGACACACCTACATTTCATAAGCGTACAAGGAGAGTGAGTGAGTGGGTGGATGGATTTGTGGGTGAGTAAGTAGATGGGTGGGTGAGTGAGCGAATGACCGATTGAGTGAGTGATTGGATGGGTGGAGGTATGTGGTGAGTAAATGGGTGGTTGAGTGGGAGAGTGAATGGGTGGGTGAGTGAGTGAGTGAATGAGTGATTAGAGAGAGAGGAAGAGAGAGAGAGGAAGAGAGAGAGTGAGAGAGAGAGTGAGAGAGAGAGAGAGAGAGAGAGAGAGAGAGAGAGAGAGAGAGAGAGAGAGAGAGAGAGAGAGAGAGAGAGAGAGAGAGAGAGAGTAATGGGCAGAGAGAAAAGAAAACCTTTAGAATGGCTAGAATGAGGATAGATGCTAATGGAAATTACGGCAATGATTTGAAATGAAGAGATAGGAATGTGACAGATAGTTTGCGGAAGAGAGAAGCATAGAATAGGATGAGAGTTCGATGCAGCTTTCTCGAAGGATTAGAAAACTATTTCCTTCTCGTGTAGTTTTACCTTCCCTTCCCCGCGCGAGAACCGGGGACCGACATAGCCTTGGGAATCTGCAAGAACGTATCGGAAAGATTTCAGGAGCTGGAAACCCCAGAGGCTGCACATACTCGAAAAAATGGAGACTGTACAAAATAGTAGGAGTCTTCCCATAAAGAGAAATATATATATATATATATATATATATATATATATATATATATATATATATATATATATATATATACATAGTCTTGTCTCGGGGACTTAAGATAGGGAAGGCAGAAGTAAGGAAGTGAGTGCTTGAGAGTAAATGAATGAGTGTGAACGAATGAGCGAGTGTGAATGAATGAGC
>NW_028234430.1:23055278-23097778 GCF_977035675.1 Penaeus japonicus
GCGTGCCGCGCGAGTCTTCATCAGCCGAGCAGAAGGCTTTAGGTATGAAAGAGGGAGGAAGGAGGTCTGGTGTAAAAAAGATGAAAATATTCAGAGAATGAAGAACAACAAATACGTAAAAAATCCATAATCCATAATTGATGATAAGCATATGATATGATGAGTGAGAAAATATAATTTTCGGAATATTTTCCCATTGCTTATTTCTTAATCCATTTCCACATCAGATGTTGTTTTACGTCAGTGATCTAATTGCAAATACAAGACTCAATCTATAGAAATAGGAACATATCTGACCTTTTTTTTTACGCCAGTTTTCACTTTTATTCACTTCTTCCTTTACTCTATTTTACATATTCCCTCCAGGCAGATTTTTTTTCGGCTCATCCTCCCACTCAACCACGCCCTTCCTCGCTCCCTCTGTCTCACCCTCGCTAACCCTTTCATTTATCATTTGCATTTCCTTGTCTCCCCTCTCATCTTGCACACTCCCTTTCCCCCCTTCGAGCACACGGCTGTCACTCAACCGCCCTTACCTGCTTTCGTTCTCTTTCTCTTCTTTTTCTCCCCCCCCCCCCCTATCTCTCTTTCCCGCTCTTTCTCTCTCTTTCTTTCTTTTCCGCTTTTTTTTTTCGTTTTCCCATCTCTTCCCTTCTCTCTCTCTCTCTCTCTCTCTCTCTCTCTCTCTCTCTCTCTCTCTCTCTCTCTCTCTCTCTCTCTCTCTCTCTCTCTCTCTCTCTCTGTGTTTTCTCTCTCACTGTCTGTTTATCAATTATTATATTTTGTTATCACAGCCTCGGAATTTTCCTTTCCTATCCTGAACTTTTTTCTTTCATCTTTTTCTTTCCCTCTTTCCTTCTTTTTTCCGCACCCACCTTCACTTGTTATTTCATTCTCCTCGGCTTTCCTCCATCTTCCTTAAGTTTTCACTGTGGTTTTATTTTTTCCCCTTGTGAATCCTTTCCTTTCCCCTCCCTGCCGACAGCGTCCGCGTGGCCCATACTCCTCCCAATCGCTCGGCCACTCCCCCCCCCCTTTCTCCCCTCCCCTCTTGCGTGCGGCCACCACCTGCGGCTTAATAATGCCATACACTTGATGGATGTGGAGGGTCCAGTTACCCTACGCCGCACTCCTAACCCCACATCCCCTTGCCGCTGAGCTTGCTCTCTCAGTGTCTCTCACTCCCTCTTTTCTTTCCGTAGGTTCCTGTTCCCGCTGTCTTTTGGCCGTCGTTTTTCTTGTTTCCCTTTTCTCGACATGTTTTACGTTTGTTTCTTATGTTGCGCGTCCATCCTTTTCTTATTTTGGTCTGCATTTTTACATTTTTACAGGTGTTCAGACTGTATCCCCCTCAAAGTTTCCATGAACTTTAAGGGGTGTTGCACTCCCGTTTTGCTATCGGGATATCGAAGCTGTACTGGGCTATTCTATATCACCGTTGGCAAAAATAAAGGAAAGTGTGAGTTGATAAGAAATGTTTTCCAATTAAACTTTTCTCTTGTTTCGAATGAAACAAGGTGTAGCGTCAGGGGATATCGATAAGAAAACCAATGCCCTGTTTTCCACTGCTTAACAGAGAGACACTCTCCTCTTCGCCACACTTCAACGCACTAGCAATGCGATATAAACACAAATACCAACGTAGTGCATCCTTGCAACGGCGGAACATACGAGCTCTTTATGCCGCACCGACACGCATAATAGAATCATCACCGGACCATTACAAACTGTGATGTCCCGGTCCAGCCGCCGCCGCGACGGCTCACAAAATTTGTTACTGCCCGAGACTTATATACACACTCTTATCGAGCGTCCGGTCCGGGGCTGTGAAGATTCAATATCAGTGTAAACGTTACTCCTGACAGCTCAATCAACGAGGTCTAGTCAGTCACGAAGCGCATTAAAGTGCTTAATGAGATGTGTTGGCGCTGATTGTCGTTACTAGCTGGACGCGTTTCTTTGTGTGTGTCTGTTTGTCCGGCCCAAAAGGTCTCGTAAAAATGATGATTGCATGCAGTACGTAATTGCTACATCACGTGACTCGAGAGTTTGTGTGGTGCGCATGCAACCGCTACTGACCACAGTCCATAAACTCTCCCTCCCCCCCTCTTCAGTCTGAGCCCCTGCTTCTCCCCTTTCTGCCCTTTTTCTCTCTCTGTTTCACACTTCTCATTTTTCTGCTTTCCACTTGCATCGACATTGCTACATGTCACAAGACCCTGTTTATACCTTCGATTTGGTTTCACAGTCACTGCTCTTTGGTCAGTCTTTCTCGCGGATCATTGCGTCTCTTAACTTCTTCACTTCACTTCGCCTATTGTACTTTCCATTTTCCGGTTCCACTAAAATAATACTGGAGAGGATTAGCTTTATACGCATTATTCCACCCTCACCTCCCTCTGTGTTTTGAACCTTATTTTCGCTTTTCTTACCGTCCCCTTTCACCATCATGCCCTTCCTTTCCTCCAGGTCCCTTGCGCTATTGGCTATCCTGCCTCCCCCGCTTCCCTATCCTTCCCCGCTCCCTCTCCTCCCCCGCCTCCTACGCTACACAGCTCCCCCACTGCGGGCTCAGCTGCTGCAACCCATTCATTACGCGTTACTCTTGACTGCAAGCCTGATAACTGGAGCGTTCTCTCCAGGTGTGGTTAACCCTCACCACTCTTTTCTCCCTTCCTTCACCCTATATTCCCATAAGATCGCCTCACGCACTCATCCTTCTCTTTCATTCACTGTTTCACCAGAACTGCTATCCCACTGCGTGGCTGTCCTTCCCCTTGCAGTCACCACTGTCTTTTTCCATCCATCCTTCATACGACTTTCCTTTCCCGCCACCGGTGTAACTCTCCCCTCCATCTTCCCCATTTTTTTTCTTTTTTCCTCCTCCCTCCCTGTTCTCTCCCGTACTCTGTCATATGCACTTCCAAAAAATGGGAAGAAGGGTTAACTCTCTCTCGGTCTCTCTCTCTCTCTCTCTCTCTCTCTCTCTCTCTCTCTCTCTCTCTCTCTCTCTCTCTCTCTCTCTCTCTCTCTTTATATGTTTCCCTTCCTCAACTCCCCCAGCCCCCTTCTTCATTTTCCCATGAATATGTCCTACAAGCTTAGCGAATATAGTGGCATTAATTTCCCATTATACTTCGGCCTCTATTTTGATACTAGGTTATGAGTAGGCCGCAAGGAAGGAGGTAGGATCGAGAAGGAAATGATGATGAGGAAAACGAAAGAGGATGAGGAGGGGAAGGGGAAAAACAAAAAGGCGGAAAGAGGAACGAAAAGAATGGAAAAATACGACTGTAAGAGGAGGGAAAAATGGGGAGGCGGGGGAGGGGCGAAACGGGAATTAGAGGAAGAAATTTAAGAAATTAAAAAAGCGGAAAGCTCGAGTCGTGAATGTTGTGAATAATCTATCTGTCTTTGCAGGGAAATGTGAAGCTTTAGCCCTTACCCCATTGGCGTTTGTTTTGTTTATTGTTTGCCGTCTGATTTATATGCCACGCTTTCAACGGAATATGTTTCCGGTTTACCTCGTTAGGGTCATGTTTACACCAGTCTCACTCTTTACTTCACATGGAATAAAAATGAAAGAAAAAATATACTCAGCGGCTTTCATGCTGTTAGCATTTATGTGCGATTGATGCGAGATGAACCGCTCGGAATATCCCTGACGGCGGCACTCCATATTATTCTAGATTTACGGTATACACGTGACGGACGTTCCTAATTGTGTCGGGGTGTAACATGTTGAAAACATCGTAACACGGGTCCTCTGCTTTCGCTTGCGATGATCAAATATCTGGTTTGAAATCGGACTAACTGAAAGAAAAGGACAGACGAATCTATCTTGCTTGTCGTCCGTCCTGAGGAGCGCTTGAGATGTTGCTCGAGGAAGTTCGTTGAGGTGCGAGTTGCTTGATTGTCGAGGAGGACTGTGTATATATTTCTATATATGTGTGTGTATGTATGTATGTGTATATATGTATGTATTTTTTTGTGTGTGTGTGTTTGTGTGTGTGTAGTGCGTGTGCGCGTGCGTGTGCATGTATGTGTGCAGCTCATTGGTCGGCAATTCCATAAACGGACGCCTGATTGCGAAAGTCCCAATCTCCGAGCAATGGAAACGGATGCAAGTCTTTGGTGGCGGGAGCAGTTACCAAGTTCTCCTCCCCCGCCGTCAGTATGAGTGCAGTATCGAGGTATCGACTGCTAGCCGTGAGACAGCGGTCGCGAGGCCAGGAAATTGACAGTTGGGCCACTGGGGCGTCATAACCACTCGAAGCGGCGAAGGGCGGGAATAGTTCTCAGTAGTTGTGTGATCTCAGACCGTAGCGACGTCACAGCCATGGCACTCTCTTGCCTTTGCGGGAAATTAGATTGGTGGTGCGTTACAAGGTAAACACGGAGCGGAACGGCCGCCCCGCCTGATCAAGGGAAAGAAAGTGGCACTTGCCAGACTCCTGCGGCGGCACAGATACCCGGCCGGGAAGTGATAGCTCCAACGACCGCTCACGTCACGACTGGCGGCCTGACCAAACTTTGTCTGTCTGTCTGTCAAGGTTACTGACGGGGAGTTGTTGTCATTAGAATTCAGATTGTCTGTCAATGAAATCGCGGCGCCACTAAGGCTTTCTATTCCTCTGCCTGGAAGAATTTGTTAGAGTAGCTGCCAAACGTTGACAAGAAGCGATGTTATAAGTCTCCCACGATGACGTGATCACTGGTCTTTCTGTCCGTCACTATAGGTCAATCGAATTAAATTTACTCTTAAGAAGAATATTAGGTTCTTGATCTTAGGATGGTGAGGGTTACGCTGCCCCCAATGCTTGAGTAATGTGAGTCTCACCTCAGCCTTGGGGGGAGGAACGGTATACTGTACAAATACAAAACACGCTTCTCGCTTCTGTTCCTGTCTGTATGAAATTACCCCCCCCCCCCTTCCACTCTTTCCATCTCTTTTCACGCTATTATGTTCACTCCTCTCACTTGCCCCCTCTAGCTGGCTCGGTCTCTCCATAATTATATACCCTCTTCAAAAAATGTCAATGGGTTCTTGAAGAGCGGGTAAGGGGGATGAGGGGACACGATTTTAGGTGCGATGGTAGGGCAAGTCTGGAGTGGGGCGGAGTGAGGAACGGGGGAAATGGGTGTTGACATTGCACAAAAGGAGAGGGAGGATAAGGGTCTGCTAGATGGAGAATAGGGTGAGTGTAATAGGAATAGAGGTAGTTGAGGACTTGGTCATGTGCCACTGGCTCAGAAGGAGAAGGGGGAGGGGGAGTAGGAGGTTAGGGAACACATATTATGAGTGTATTTTGAGTAGTGGAGGAAGTGAAGAAGGAAATACTTCCAGATGAAAAACAAAATTATGGAAGAGGACAAATAGCAAACAAATTGTCGCGTGTACTAGACACAAAATTGGACCTGATAGAAGACTGGCTTGGTTTAGAAGTGTGCGCGGACCCAAACGCTAAGTAATCCTTTGATCATCACAGACCGTGTTAGCGGTCTTGTCCACCAGCTCTTCCTCGAGGCTTTTGGCTTTACAGAAGCAGCTCTTGTGTTCCAGGCCAACCCGAGAGAGGCGTTGAGATGGTACGGTTGATTCTATATGAAGGCTAAGAAAGAGCGAAATGAAAGCAGTGTAATTAGAATTAAATAGTTAAGATTTTCATTGAAGGGGGTGATGTATACTTATATTTTTGTACATTTATAGTTCGTTTCTTTTGTTTTTGTCTCTGCTTGTTCGAAGTTGCTACACTCCACTGATTTAAGTCGATGACCATTTCGAGAACGAAGATAAGTCTTTTGGAATTTGTAGTTTAACGTTGAAGAGTTCAAACTTCTGTAGTCTTTTGGAAAATATATGCGATTCACTGATGGAGTCAATAACAAAGCACAGAAGCAATGGCTGGACGAAGGAGACTGCGGCGTTGTGTGTCGGTGTTTGTAAGCTGTTTACTGGCGGGGCAATGTGAATGATTCCCAAGACACACGGCCAGCGAATTGTAATGCCGTAATAAATTAAGGGCCTACGGACGAGAAGAAGCTGCCCTTCTTCCAAGACATGGAAATAGGAATAGAAAAGAGGGAGATAGAAAGAGAAGAGAAAAGAGAAGCGAAGAAAAGAGAAAAGAAGAGAAGTGGGAGGAAATATTTAGGGAAAAACGCACTGTAAAAAATCGTAATAGAATGTATCAAAGTATTGCTATGAAACTGTTACTACATGATAAGGCGTTTGTAAAGGATAACTTTTTGAACGAGGAGATCCGACCTGTCGCTGCAGCTTCATGATAGGCTTGTAAATCCTCGCACTAATCTGGCCGTCGTAAGGATTTTAGCGACACGAAGAAGCGGTTTCAGAGAAGGAAGCAGAGAGAACATTGTAATAAGGAGAGGGAAAAGAGACGGATATCTAGAATAATGGAGCGGAAACTTGTCTTGCCCGTCTGTCATTCTGGTTATATGTGTCTGTCCGTTTGTCAATCAGTCGGTGAGCTGGCTCGCAGGTCGACAGAAAGAAGCAGTCAGAGTCAGTTTGTTTATGTCCGGACGTCCTCGAGCAATGCATCGGTCTGTGCTCACATTCTTTCCTTTGTGCAAGAGATGTAAGAGCTCCTTTTTGCTCTACTGCCGAGCTGGCTGCGACAGATGTATTGTATTGGATTTGTACTTTAAGCAGAGAGGTAAAGGACCAGTATTCCATTCTTATTTTTTCAACGAAAATTTGATCCTAGGTTGCTACGTTCATATGTATATCTCTTGCTTGTTTGTAATTTTTAGATTGTACCTGGAAATACTGATTCCTTGCCAGTTAATCTTCCCTTATTTTACATGGTTTGTTGTCGAAGCAGATCTTTATATGTAAACAATGCAGCGGGTAAAGAAGGTTACCAAGTATTTCTTATATTATTATTTTTTCTCTCGTGTTCGCCGCTTCTGCAACTCACATAAGGTTAGAGAAGTCGGGCTGGAAAACGTGTGAACAGAGGTAGAGAGAAGAGGAGGGGGCAGGTAACAACAAGGAAGGATTGGAGTCCCTGTCGCTGGTTGAAGGAATTGCAATAAACGAGGACGGGAGGGATTGCAGGCGAAGGAATACGGAATAATCATCTTAGGACCCTGGAGGACCTTCGAAGGCGGGTAAGCGAGGCGAACAAAAGAAGGGGAAGAGGCGAGAAAAAAAGCGGAAGTCGAGGAAGCGGGGCGAAAGGAGAAGGGAAGAGGCGAGAGAAAATAGGGAGATCGAGGAAGCGGAGCAAAGGGAAGAAGAGGAAGAGGAGAGAGAAAAAAAAAAGCGGAAATCGGGTAAACGGGGCGAAGGGGAGAGGAGGGGAAAAGACGAGAGAAAAGCTGATCGGGGGAGCAGGGTGAAAGAGAGAAGAGGAAGGGGCGAGAGGAAAAGCAGAAATTAGGGAAGAGAGGCGATCGGGAGAAGAGGGAGATACGAGAGAAAAGAGAGAGATCAGGGAAGCGCGGCGAAGGGACGAGAGGAAAATCAGAGATTGGGGAATAGAGGCGAACAAGAGATGAGGGAAAAACAAGAGAATAGGCTGAGATCCGCGAAGCGGTTCGAAAGAGCGAAGAAGCAGAGACGAGAGAAAAGGCAGAGATCACAGGCGAGTTGGAAAGATCTTTCACGCTTTGTCAGGTCGACCTCGGCTTTTACTCGACCGTTGAAAGAAATGACGTGGCCAGAAAGCAAGCAGGGATAAGCGCGCCCTCTTTGCTACGCCTCTGCACGAACACTATTTTTGGTGATTTGTGTTATGTGAATGACTGAATTGACGGCGCTTGGCGGGTAGAATAAAGAGAGGATGATAGCCGTCCGTATGCGTGCATCTTGGCCACATATAGCGTATTTCATTTGATATTTTGAGTGATTTTGTTTTGATCTACCATGAATGCCTCTTAAAATTTTATGATGTTTTTCATTATTGTTGAACAATTTGACTTTTCCCCAAACATCATCCTTGTCTAACTTTGATATTACCATTCTTTTCTCTTCTGTAAAGGCGTTTTCTCCTTCGCTTTTCAACAAGGCTGTTTCAAGAATATGTCTGTCTTTGACTGGTTCAGTGTAGTACATCCCATGGCTTAATGACTGCGATATTTTGTTTCAAGTTTGAAACATGTTTGACAATTTAAGTTGAAGAGATGAGTTAAGAAGGGGTGTTGGAGGAAGAGAAGAACGAAAATGATATGAGAGAGAGAGAGAGAGAGAGAGAGAGAGAGAGAGAGAGAGAGAGAGAGAGAGAGAGAGAGAGAGAGAGAGAGAGAGAGAGATTCAATATATCTTGGCCGCAACTCCGTGACCAGTCCAGCGAGGCGTGTAGGCCCACACGCCAGCTGGGACATCTTGGCGGTAAAATCACCGTCACCCTCCTTCATCCCTCCACCTCCCCCGCAGCCCATTCTTTCTTTCTTTTTTCGACCTTTATTTTATTTGTTTCGTCATTTTCTTCCACCTCCTTCGGTCTCTCTCGTCATTCTTCCCTCCTTGTTCATTTCTTCTTCCATATCCTCTTAATTTAACGCTAAATCCTCCCCCTCTTACATTTCCTCCATCTCCCTCTTCTCCTTGCCTTCGCTCTCCCTCTTCTGCCCCTTCCGTTACCCCCCCCCCCCTTTTCTCTCTCTCTCTCACCCTTTCCTTCTCCTTCCACTTCTACCCCCCTTCCTCTAACTTCTTTCCTCCTCCAACTTTCGCTCTCTCTTTCCTGCTCTTTCCGTTTCTACTTTCCCTTCCGTTAACCTCTTCCATCATCCATCTCCTCTTCCTCTCTTTCTCCTTCCTGCTCCCTCCGCTTCTCCCCCTCAGGCCTTTAATATGCTTTATCCCGGGCTGCTGTTTGGACACAAGCCTCTTGCGTGCTGGGGGTTATGAGGTTCATGCCGGAAGGTTTTTCGCCTGGTGAAACGTTGTTAGTAATGGCGGTGGAGGTGAGGGTACAGGCGCCGCCGGCGATTTGTTCATGGTTTGCAAGGGAAGGGGCAAGGAGAGGAGAGGCGGGCGGGAAAGGAGGTTAATGGTAATCCGCTGTAGGTGGCTGATTTTCGGTGTTGCGGTGCGCGGGTTAACCCGAGTGGAAATGCCGAATGAATTCCGATGCACCTAATTCGCCGTGGTATTGCTAGAAGACGCCGACGCCTTTCACGAAGAGGGCCGGCAGTGGCAAGGGGATGGAGAGACAGGAAAGTCTTCTTTTTTTTCCCCAAGAGCCCGGCGGTTTGCAGCGTGCTTCGGAAATGCTAAAATTTTGCCCCCTGCTGTTAGGTAAAAAAAAAAGGTTTTGGAAAATTATCGGTCACGGTTGCATACGAGAGACGTGGTCGTTTGCCGTATGTCGATGGCATAGCAAATTGGGCAGCAATGATGACGAACTTTGCCGGTTATCATTTGCAGTATAGATATTGCCCTTTAAAAGAGCCAGAAAATGCTGTGGCTACCCCGAGCCTGGAAATCCGAAATCGTGACAAAATATTACGAATTATGTTTAAAATGAAAGTATTTTATTAATTTCTTTTAATAATTTTGTGCTTCGTGAAACTGGTGAGCTAAATAGTTGTAAATTCTATACCTTTTTCAGAATTTTACGGAGTATAAGAAAGCGGTCTTTTGGGATTTTCAATTTATGATGTATTCTAAATATGAAGTTAAGCGGAAGTTAAATGCTTGACACTTATATTCGTACTTGAATATGTGCATGGAGAGAAAATCAGTCAATGGTTGATATGATTTATCGCTTATTAACGTGATCTCTCTTTCTCTTTCTCTTTCTTTTTCTCTCTCTTTCTCTATCTCTCTCTCTCTCTCTCTCTCTCTCTCTCTCTCTCTCTCTCTCTCTCTCTCTCTCACTCTCTCTCACTCTCTCTCCTCTCTCTCCTCTCTCTCAATCTCTCTCCTCTCTCTCTCTCTCCCTCTCCCTCTCCCTCTCCCCTCTCCCCCCTCTCCCCCTCTCCCTCTCTCCCTCCCCCTCCTCTCTCTCTCTCTTTCTCTCCCCTCTCTCCTCTCTCTCTTCCCTCTCTCTCTCTCCTCTCTTCTCTTTCTCTCTCTCTTCTCTTTCTCTCTCTCTCTCTCTTCTCTCTCTCTCTTCTCTCTCTCTCACTCTCACAGTCTCAAGCACTCTCTCTCCCTCCCTCTCTCTCCTCTCCCTCTCCTCTCTCTCTCCTCTCTCCTCCCCCTTCCCCCCCTCTCTCTCTCTCTGTCTGTCTGTCTATCTTTCTCTCTATTTTCCATTCTCTCCATTTTCTCTCAGAAAGTACGCAAGCATTTCTCTCTCCCTCCCTCCCTCTCCGTCTCCCTCTCCCGTTCTCTCTCTCTCTCTCTCTCTCCGTCTCTCTCTCTCTCTCTCTCTTTCTCTCTCTCTTTCACTTTCTCTCTCTCCCCCTCCCTCCTTTCCTCTCTCTCACCCACCCTCTCACTCTCCCTCTCTCTATTTCCCCCTCTCTCCATTTCCTCGGAAAGTACGCAAGCTAGGTCCAACGAAGACACAAATAAGTCACGCTAATGAAGCCTGAACTTTCCCCCCTCGCCTCTCTTTAACCCATGATCACCAAGTTGGCAAGAGTTCCGGAAGGATGCGGGAGGTCGGAGGAAGTTTGTCTCTCGAGGAAAGTGTCGCGCCGTGAAAGACAGCCTGGAGTTTTGGGGTTGAACAAGGGCGCGGAGACCTCATGACGCGGCTGGAAAGACACGAGGCTGGATCGAAGGCGGGCTTGGAGGGTGGAAGGGTTGAACGGGTGGACAGGTCAAGTGAACGCTTAGGTTGGTGTGCGTCTGCGTGTGGCAGTGAGTGTTAATGTGTGTGTGTGTGTGTGTGTCTGTCTGTCTGTCTGTGTGTAAGAGAGAGAGGGAGAGAATAACACATAGAGAGAGATATTATATTTGCATATTTATGTGAATATTAAGGCTTACTACTATTTGTACCTGATCAAAGTAACTTTGTAATGTCAATAAATAGAAGGGCGGGTACATGGAAATAATATTCAGCCATTAATAACATTCTGACATTGGAGTTTATTCGGGTCAGTTGTCGCTGAATGCATAAAATAGAAGTAACTGAAACAGCATGTTAATAGTGAAGTGATGCGATCCGGGATTTGAGTGGAAACGTGGTGCTTACGTGAATTTTAATTTCGGCGGGATATTTTAGTTCATAAAATATATATTTGAGGCAAATGGTATTCTATCAATTGAATTTTAAATCGCATGCATCGCTTCTCTCTGTCTTCCCCTACCTCTCTCTCTCTATCTATCTATCTATCTATCTATCTACCTCTCTCTCTCTCTCTCTCTCTCTCTCTCTCTCTCTCTCTCTCTCTCTCTCTCTCTCTCTCTCTCTCTCTCTCTCTCTCTCTCTCTCTCTCTCTCTCTGAAAGGGCGTATATACTACAGTATTGCCAATTCTTCATCCATAACACTTTCCAGATCTAGAGTAACACACATCATTTCGTCGCCCTCACACTAGTGCACTTGTAACCAGCCTTTTAACCCGTTCGCTTCTTTACCTCTCCTGCTTCTTCATTCCGTCCCGCCGCCTTGCCCTGTCCCGCCCGTCCTCGCGAAAGCAGGATCAGGTGGGCTTACTTTTGGCTCTGGGGGACTTTGAGGGTCACCCTGTCACGCCGAATCCATTGGGGCTGGGAGGGAGATTGGCGAGGGAGGCCTCGGCGCAGCTAGCTGACCCACCGTCGCTCACAGCGTACATTCGCACTGCTGGGGTCCCTGTCTTGGCTGGTTTTACCATGGTTTCTTGCTGTTGGGTTTTCTGGTAAGGCGTGTATCGTTGTTTTGCTATATGCTACATGGCTTGTTGCAATCGTCATTTCTACCAGTTTCGTTTCTTATGACATTTTTTTTACCGATTTGAACCGAGCGACTGACCTACGTTCAGAACCAAACTGTCCCTCGACTGAAACGGAGGAACGCCGGTTAGGCCTATTTTTTGTGAATAGTTTAAACTCTCACGAGATGTCATCCCTAGTATGATAAAAGGATTATCTCCCGCCAAAAGAGATTTAAAGCGGTGTTGAGAATGAGTTAATGTATTCCTATGCATAAGTTAGCTGCCACCCGCTCCCCACTCGTTTTGGATGTCCCTGATCCACGCTTTTATTCTCTTCTCTGTCGCCTGGCTTTCATCTCGTGGCGGTATCCGCAAAGTCTTTTCATGGCGGGAACCAGCCTCCTGTAATCCCCATCTTACTCTCCATCAGGATCTCTCAAGGAAGTTCTCCGGGATAAAAGAGACAGGAGTATGTCAATATTAAACCCTGTCTGCTCCTCGAGATGCTCGACGCTTGCGCTCGACTTCTGTGTCTGTGGGGGTGAGGGGAGGGAGAGGGAAGACGAGGATGTTCAACTCCCCAATATGGCCTGGGCAAGATAATGAGCGGATTACGCCCTGATTTAAGGGAATATCCCGTTTTCGTGAGAGGGGAGCTGGGGGATTACTCACCGCTTTGTGTCTGCGCGACTAATCAAGCTTCCGTCCTTGTCGATCACTTTCGCTCACGGAAGGAGATGAGCGTAGCATGTTCATGCTTTTACCTCTCTCTCTCTCTCTCTCTCTCTCTCTCTCTCTCTCTCTCTCTCTCTCTCTCTCTCTCTCTCTCTCTCTCTCTCTCTCTCTCTCTCTCTCTCTCTCTCTCTTTCTCTTTCTTTTCTTTTTTCTTTGTCTCCTTCTTACCGCAAGTTGACCTCCCTCTCCCACACACATACACACACATATACATGTAAGCCCACCCCCGTATTTACGACTCCCGTGTGACTGCGTAAACACCACATTCGGACTTGTTTTTATAGTTTTCAAGAGTGTTAACATCGCAAGCTGCACCACTTCGCCGCAGCTCTGGGCGGCCAGTAGAGACCACATAAGCGAAAATATTCCTTATCGATACGACTGGACATTAATAAATACTTGCTCAGTACACATATGCTAATGCATAGCTAAAACATCGCCGAAGGATTCTTATTATAAAATCTAAGCAGAGCAGAAATAAATAGCTCCAAGAACTGTTGAACTGGAGACAACTTGTGTTTTATAGGATTTACTTAGCCAGCCTAGGTAAGGCGATTGACGGAATGGATTTTCTGGCAGTCCTGGGATTCGTGGGAGGGGGAATAATCCCAACGTTATGATGTATCAGCATTTTGGTGTCATACATCCAAGTCCAGGCTTTGTGTGTGTATGCGTCGTGTGTTTGTGTGGGTATAAAAGCAATGCCGGTTTATATATGTATGTCTCTTGGAGGATCTCAAAAAAAGAAAAGAAAAAAGAAAAATCTTGGGTGCCTTCTTCCTTTTATTTCCTCCTATCTTAATATCCCCCAATTCTTCTATAACCCCCTTTCTCCTTCCCTTTCCCACGCACCCTTTCCCTGCCCTCCTTCCTTTCTTCACCCTCTCTCCATGCACTTCTGTTGGAGTGATCATTTGGCCGAGACTTTCCTCTCGTTCAAGTAATGAAACGTCACGAGGGAAAATTTCCCGCGCAGCTCCTTATGGAAGAGTGTTTTCACTTCATTTTCTGACAGAGTGACAGAGGAAATGCATTTTCTGTTTTTTCTGTATCTTTTTCATTTTTTTCCTTTCCTTTTTCGGGCCCTCCTGGTTTTTCCTCTTCTTGAGCTTGTACCCAATTGGCAGTGCGTTTTTTTTCAGACGCGACAGCAGTGTCATGAGCATCGCATAGGATATTCTTGCTGACGATTGCAGGTGTTTAAGGAAAGGGGGAGGGCGGAGGTGTAGCGAGGGGTCGAGGGGCTTTGGGGATGGAGGTGTGTGTGTGTGTGTGTGTGTGTGTGTGTGTGTGTGTGTGTGTGTGTGTGTGTGTGTGTGTGTGTGTGTGTGTGTGTGTGTGTGTGTGTGTGTGTGTGTCTTGACAAGGAGATAAAACAGGGCGAGTGATTTGACGGAAAGGAGACAGATTAGAAAAGCGGAGGTTTCACGCACACATACGCATACGCACGCATCGCCCCATACTTAGTGGGGGGGAGATGAAGTGGTGGTGATTGATGGTGATGGAAAGGTTTGCAGAGAATGAGATTGATACTGAGCTTCACCCTGGTGTGGAAAATGATGGGATGGAAGATTAACGATAGGAAGGTCGAGGCGTACACACGAAGTAAGATATAAATCGGAGAGACACGCAAATATGGAGAGAGAGAGAGAGAGAGAGAGAGAGAGAGAGAGAGAGAGAGAGAGAGAGAGAGAGAGAGAGAGTGTGTGTGTGTGTGTGTGTGTGTGTGTGTGTGTGAGTGAGTGAGAGTGAGAGAGAGAGAGAAACGTTCACATTAAAAGGATAGCATTAAATAAAGTTTTACAGCGGAAAACGAAAGTTGCGCAATTTGGCCGAATTTTTGTTTTATTCAAATGGTTATATAATATACCTACAGAACTGTATTTTCTCTCCATTCCCTTTTTGTAGCAGTACCCTTTCTTCTTTTCCTTTGTCTCCTTATTTGTTGAGAGAATGGGAGAGCGAGCAAGTTTGATGTGGCATTTGAATGTTGGTAAACGTCTTAGTCCTTTGTCAAAGTGACATGAATATAAAAATGTGCATTGACCCCCAAAATTCATTTCTCGTAAAAAAGCATTTCCTTTTTTTCTAGTTCCATTACATCCTTGTTCAAGGAAAGAGACAGATCCTGATGACGATAAAACATTGCAGTTGGAGGAAGGTATAGGATGCTCGCGATAAATATTTGTATACGCCTTTTTATTGAAGCGAAGATTCACTGGGCAGGTTGGTGGTGATGATATATTCATAGTCATTAGGTTCCTGATGATAATTGCAACGATGTTATTCACACATGTTGCATTCAGCCAATCATCACCAACCACTGAAGTGCATCATCGCCAAGATGATGCACTTCAGTGATGATAACAAGAATACTAATCAAGAGTATCAGGAATGATGCAGCACAGAGTATAAATAAGCGCATGTATCTGAAAGTGCGTGTGTGCGGGAACGAATGAATATACGCAGCGGTCCTTCAAAGGCTTCAGGGAGGGAAAGAGAGGGAGAGAGACAGTTGACCCTTAGAGTGATTCCCTTTGCGGAATTGTTTATTTAGATTCAGACAAAGGGAGAGCGAAAGGAGGGGGGAAGGGGAGGGGAAGGAGTAGGGGGAGAGGAAGAGGAAGGAGAAGGAGAAGGAGAAAAAGAAGAAGAAAAAGAGGAGCTGATCTTATAACCTCGAACACAAATGTAATATTTTGTTTGGGATGGAATGGTAGAAGATTTTTATGTATCTTTGTCTTCTGGAAAGGGAGCTGGAGATCCTTTGTCGGTCCTCCTTGGGTGTGTTCTCGGCCTAGAATTTACATGAGAGAAGACTTAATGAAAATTTGGTCTCGTTTTTCGGGGTTGCGACGCGGCCTTAAGAGTGGATGGAAACAAGGCGGTGTATCGGCAGTAGCAAGGATGTGTGCGTGTGTATGTATGTGTGTGGGTGTGTGTGTGTGTGTGTGTGTGTGTGTGTGTGTGTGTGTGTGTGTGTGTGTGTCTTTTTGGTGATAACCTATTTTATGTAAATGAGTTTTTTTTATGATATCAGAAGTCTGTTTTAACTCTCAGACTGGCTTCCATCTCGGTCTTTCCGCACATCTCCCCTCTTCGCCTCCCCTCTACCGTTCCTCCCCCACCCGTCCCTTAGATCAGCTCTTTACCATCCCTATTACCTTGTGATTCTAACATTATTTCAAATTCCTTCTATGCCCTCAAAGCTCTTTAAAAACGCATATTACAACTCGATGTTTCTTATCTCGTTTGATTTTCTTGTCTGGTTTCTGTCCCTCTCCTTCCACATAATGTTCAACGAAGTGTCCATTCCCACTTATTAATTTAATAAGCCTCCTCCCCACCTTTGACCCTCCGCGCCCCATCCCTCCTCAGGCACCCAGTGTAGCCCCCTCCCCTCGTAGGTCATCCGCAGACCTCCTCTCCCGCGGCGTGGTTCTACTTGGCTCTCCACCCACGTAGTCCTTCCCCCAAAAAAGGCTTCCATCCTTAACGCTCCCTTTTGTCTTCCCTCGTGGATTCCTTTCTACGCCACTCTCCCCTCCCGCATCTCTCATCTCGCAGTGTCTCGCCCTGGCTATAATTTCTCTCGCCGGAGAGCTACCCTTGCCGCATTCGCCCCCCCCCCCTCCTTTACCTGCTTTCGTCTTTCCATTTTTTCTTTCCCTTTCCTTTCCTTTTCGTTTTGACTGGCAATTCTCCATCCAGCCTCCTCCCCTCCCCTCCTCGGCTCTTTTCTCCTCCCTAGCGGCCGATTCCCTTCTCTTCTTGCTCCCAATGTCAATCCCTCCCATCCCCCTCCAAGGATCACGCCTTCCCTGTCTCCAAGCCACTTTCGCTCCCCATCGCCACTATTTCTCCCCGTCTCTCCATGTCGACTCATTCATATCCTCTTCCGTGGGTGCCCTTATTGCCCCTCCGTCTCGCAGTCCTTCCGGCGCTCCCCTTCCTTTGGTAGTTCCCCTCGCGGCTTGATCCCCGAGCTCCCTTGCTTCCCCTTTCTCTCTCTCTCTCTCTCTCTCTCTCTCTCTCTCTCTCTCTCTCTCTCTCTCTCTCTCTCTCTCTCTCTCTCTCTCTCTCTCTCTCTCTTTCTCTCTCTCTCTCTCTCTCTCTCTATTTCTCTCTCTCTCTCTCTCTCTCTCTCTCTCTCCCCACCCCTCCCTCTCTTCCTCTGCCACTTTCTTCCTCCTCCCTCTCTCCCTCTATCTTTCTCTCCCAACCCCTCCCTCTCTTCCTCTGCCACTTTCTCCCTCTATCTTTCTCCCTCTCTCCCTCTATCTTTCACTCCCATTCCCTCCCTCTCTTCCTCTGCCACTTTCTCCCTCTCTCCCTCTCGCTTGCTCCCTACCTCCATCTCCCTCTCGCTCCCTTGGGTAGTCGCCACACCCACCTCCACAAGGGCTCCGCATGTATCATCTACGCTCCAACCTCGGCTCTGTGCTGCTCCTCCGATACACGCGCTAGTTTATATATTTATTTAGATATTTTTTGCATCCCACTTTTTTCGAAAAAATAGTGAAATTTTTCTTACGTATATATATATATTTTAGAATGGAGCCGGTGCTGTGCATTCCACTAGGGTTTGCTTGTTATATATATATATATATTTTTTTTTTCGAAATGGTAACTGGGTTCTTGTGATTGATCTTTTTAAAATCCCCGTTTGACCTTGTTTACTTTGCTTTTTCTTTTCGCTTCTATTTTTGGACTTCCCGGACGGGTTAAGAACTTGGGCTCCGATATCTATTTTTTTCTTCTTCTACCAGTGAGCTCTCGAGGATGTGTGATAGACGGAATGAGAAAAAGAAGTATTTAAGAAAAAAAGTTTGTCCTAGTAACAGTTAGTAGTAAGTTTCCCCAGCTTGGTCAGGTGAGTCACTCGAGGCTCGCCCGGCACGTCACCTTTAACATTCACCCGGCCACTGCGCCCTCCCTCCCTCCCTCACCTTCACGCTGCGCCTCCCTCCCTCCCTCCTTCCTTCCCTTCCTCCTTTTCTCCTTCACAATCGCAATGCGCCGCCGCCCCTCCTTCCCTCTCAGAGCTCCTGCCCCGTCTTTCCAATTCCCTTTGAATCCTTCGTCTCCGCTGCGCTTTCCATATCCTGCCGCTCACTTGCCTTCCGTCTCCCGTCGCCCTTATCTGCGTTCATTCATTCCCTCCCTTAACGTACTAGCCACCCCTCGATTGCACGCCAGCTCACCCTCACGCTCCGCCCCCCTCCCCCCTTCCCTCGGCTCCTCATATTCACACTGCGGTTCTTTTCCTCTCTTTCATGTTTGTTCATTCACCTTCTTGTACCTTTACCATCTTTTTCTTCGCCTTTTCCTTCTTTCTTCGCCCTCATCTCCGGAGAACGTTTCCCTCATTCCATCTCATATTCTCAGTCAAGCACATATGCACGTGTGACTGCGCCCTCAGACATTCTCGTGCAGCGTAAAAGTTTGTGCACACTAACAGATTTACCTAACCGCACACGGACATCCAAACACACACACACACACACACACACACACACACACACACACACACACACACACACACACACACACACACACACACACACACACACACACACACACTGAAAACCATAGTAGACGTGACGCTCGCCGTTATTAGACTCCGTTGACAAGTTCATGCAAGGAGACCTGACGTGGCGGCGAAACGCAGTGGTCAAATGATTTCGGTCTTGATTTGGTCGTCATGGCGGGCGGCTATGGGTTGCGACCGGCTATCGGGGGGGTGGGCGGTCGAAATTAAATCCAATATGGTTGATCGGATTTTGTCCTTTTATGTTTCATTTTGTAGGGATTCCTTATCCTCCCCCTTCCTTCCTCTTTTTTCTAATCTCCTCTGTCCTTCAGCACCCTCCCCCACTCATCTCTCTCAGTCTAAACGTTGATTGATTGCTGGAGCTGCCGATATTGTCGAATATGGCCAGTCATTCCGCTGCTGAATATTGACAAGGCAATTTAGAAAAATGTGTGTGTTGCACGTTGACTTTGATTTGCAATTGTTTTTTAATGAATTTGGATTAGAAATCCGTTTGCATAGGAACTCGAATTTCCCACGCAAGATATTATAGAGACTGTGTCTCACATGATAGAGGGGAAAACAAAAGCATAGTTAATTAATAGTAAAAGAAGTCTTTCCTTAGGAAGTGGGTTTTCGGCCGGAAGCGGAGATCCAAAAGGCCGAAAATGTTTAGGGCTAAGTGTGGAAATGCGCGGTAAGGTGGGCAATTAATTATGGTCTCTCACCTGTGCTTGACAACCTGTAGCCTGCCGTGACCTTGCAGCTCCACCTCTTGCCCGTTGTCTTGATTTTCCATTTACTCCGTTTTCCCTTTTATTTTCTTTGTCATTAATATTGTTTATATAAACATTATTATTATTGTTATTAATATTAGAAATATTACGTGGCGATGTATGTGTATATTTATTTTAGAATTTTTTATTTTTTTTTCCTGTTTGGACACTTTTCGTCATTCACCATACTACTAATGTAATTTTTCAGCTCCCTATTTTTCTTTGCTCACGTGTCTTTACATCACCTCATGTTTTATTTAATTTCCTCTCTTCCCCCTTTCCTCTTTTCCTCACGCCCTGCTTCTACAAGAGGCGTCGAAGGCTATCGAGAAGGGAAAGGAAGAAATGCATGAATAATATGAAAGTTAAACAAGATATGTCTCACGCTCCTGCATATTTCCTCGTCCAGTGTGTAACCTGTCCGGAGTCCTTTGTCAGTCGAACGGTCCAGCTGAGGATGATCACATGGCGGTTGACGATGATTGAATTAAGGATGCTAACAGAGCTCCGGGCGACATCTCAGTCCGTGCCCTTGTTTTCCTGCTGGAAATTTTATATTGTTACCTCGCTCTTTATAGACTTGGCGTGCCAGAGTTGTGCTCCTAGGGTGAAAACGGGATGTGTGTTATTTTACGTATGGTTTAAGATGAAACAAGCATTTAACAAGCATTAGCGACCTGTAGAAGAGCGAGGGTCTAGCGGCTAACAGGAGGGTCGTGGAGAACTTCCCGCGAGAGTCGTCACTATATCTGACAGTGGCGTCGTAGTAAGCTGCCTCTAGGGAACCCGCACCACAAGGTCTTCTTGTCCCCTTTGACGGCTGGCTGCTCAACTGCGATGCCTCTGAGGGGCGTCCCTGACATTGTTTCAGCTGTTTGTAGTCGGTTTGGGGAGCCCTTGTTGTGGGGTGGGAGGCAAGGGAAGTCTCTCTTGTTGCCAGGGGTGTTACAAGGGAAATAATTGTTTCATGGGGAGGCGTAACAGGGGAAATAGGTGAAAAGGTATTGGAGAGAAAGAGTCAAAGAGAGTAGTGTACAAGGAAGGGAGAACACAAGGGAGAATTTAGGTAAGCAAGGTGAGAATGAAGGCAGGTGAAGGGAGACTTAGAAACTGTTAAGGTGGCCGCGCAAATGCCATTGGGCGATGACTGGTTAAAAGAGTTGGTGAGCGGACTAGAAGGTGGAAGGAGGATGAAGGTGGTGGAAGATGCTATATAGGCGGAGAGGGCGTGAGAGACCATGATTTATTGTCGACTAAGGATGGGTCTAGGAGGAAGGGGAGAGGGAATAGGAGGGGAAGGAACATTTAGAGCGGAAAGGAAGAGATAGGAGGATATTTAGTCGTGGGCGAATGGAGCAAAGGCGACGGAAAGTTGTGGTGTAGGTAAGGGAGGAAGAAAGGGTGAGAGGAGGGTTAACGATAGGGGGGTGAGGAAGGAGAGCAGGAAAGGAGTCGATTAGAAGGGGGGGAGGGGGTCTGAGGAATAATGGCGGAGAAGGAAGGGGAAGATGCCGCCGCCGCCGGTGGTCAATAAGGGTAGAAAGGGGGAAGGGAGAAGGGAGAATAAATGGATGTTACGGCAGCGAATAGATAGAAAGCCTTGCGGTTATGAATAGAGGGAGGCAATGATAACCCGATAATTAAATGAGGAACAACGCGAAGGTCAGGGGTTGAAGTAATATCCAATAGAGAAAGGGGAGAGAGAGAGGCGGCAGTGATAAGGGAAATGAGCCAAGATATAATATAGGTGTTACTTGAGGCACGAGGGGAGGGGAGGCGCCATCTTAGGGGTCGATGCAACGAGAAAAGAGACTATTCGAGTGTGGATTACAAGGCGGTGGAAGGAGCCTCGGGTAGTCCCTCAGAACAATCAGGCTAAAAGTTCTTGCCCGGAGGCGCGCGACTTGTTTGTGGCTGGTGATTCTCGCATTTCAAAACCGTCCAGGAGAGCCACGTTCTGAGGGTTAGGGTGGGGTAGGGGCTTTGCAGAGACTAAAGGTAAAAGTAGAAGAGGTAGACGGAACAAAAATGTGGTGGAGATGAAAGTGATGGGGAATGCGAGGGTGGAGAACAACATAAAAAGAGAAACAGTAACACCAGCAGTAGTAGGTTTCATACTAGTAGTATATAAGGAAGAAGAGATGAAAGAAAATAATGAAAAGGAAATAAGAGGAGAAGAGATAGAAAAAAAGCAGCAGTCTTAGAAACAGCATTATCAGCCTGCGCTACGGAGGCCTGCACTTGCCCCCTCTAGTGTCCCGACTCTAAGGCCAAGGTGGTCGGAGCCGGAGCCGTGTAAAAGATGAGCCGGAAATTATTCCCCCTCAAAAGGACGAGGAGAAAAAATGGAGAAAAAAAAACTAAATCTCAGAACCATGCTAACCTTAATGAGTCGCGCTAACTAATTACCGTAATTCAAAGTGGGTTTATTTTTAAGCTTCGCATAGTGAGTTCTATTTGTGTAGTGCGGAGGTGTGTGTCTGGATATTACGTCCGCGCTTTACTGTGCCCTGAAATAATTTTATAACGTTGCTGGACCTCGTGGACCTGCCTCTTGTTCCGCGTAAAGATAAACTCTCGAAATAACCTCGTTAAGAACCTCGCAACAACACAAAAGACGAGACAGGATATTAACTTGTTTTGTTCATCATGGATCCAGTCTTTCGACAGCTGTCTTTTATCTCTTGTTCTTATGATGAAGGAATCATATTCCAAAACAACGAGGAGACAAGAGACAACCTCCTCTCTCTCACTTTCTCTTTATATATGTGTGTGTGTGTGTGTGTGTGTGTGTGTGTGTGTGTGTGTGTGTGTGTGTGTGTGTGTGTGTGTGTGTGTGTGTGACGCGTGCTCGCGCGCGTGTGTGCGTGTGTCTGTGGGTCTGTGTATGTGTGTGTGTGTGTGTGTGTGTGTGTGTGTGTGTGTGTGTGTGTGTGTGTGTGTGTGTGTGTGTGTGTGTGTGTGTGTGTGTGTGTGTGTGACGCATGCGTGTGTGTGTGTGCGTTTGTGCCCATGCTATTTCGTACCCAGCGCGCTGTGTACAACTCGTCGAGTATCGTCTGCAAATTGCGGACATGCCGTGTGTGCAAATGGTTGCCTCTCGTCCCTTCTCCAGGCTGCAAATTAATCGTTATATAAGCCCGTAATGCAATTACTGCAGTTTCAGAACTGATTTAATGTTCATTCCTAACACATTAGAGCCTTCATTGTTTGCGTTTTATATCACGTGCCACTGTTGTCGCCATGCATTCACATGACATTGCCGGCCTGGATGGCGGGGTGGAGGACAGTGATTGGTATAGTGTCGAAGATTGTTCCGTAGTGGTTATGGTATTAGGCAATTTTGAGAGATGGCGATAACGGAATAGACGAGTTGAACATGGGTAGACGAAAAGTAAAGATAAGGATTATTCACGGGAGGAGAGATAGTGAGAAGCCAAAGTGAGATAGGCAAACAGAGAATGAGGGAGAGGGGGAAGCAAAGAGATAAACAAAAATAAAGACAGCGATGTACTAAGAAAAGAATTGGACAGAAACAACAGCTGTTTACTTCGCGACTGGACAGAAATATTTCTGTATGATCCTATTTAGCAACGATTGCGAAAGGTGGAACGAATTTTAAAAAATTATATGAACAGAAATGATTTCGGCGAAAGTAGACAGGCGATGAACGCGAACATAGCAGCATCGTCGTTGTGATTTTCCTTTAAGAAATATTGATACCATCTTCCTGTCACTATCATGACACTCCAAATGAGAATGATTAACTTCACAAAGCAAGAGATGTCATGGACACGTTTCCGTATTACAACTTCATCAGCATTGCATATTCGTAATTTTGATGAAGACATAACATCGAAACACGTCATTGCAATTACACAAATGTAATTCTATTTGAGCTATAAACGCGTTAGTTAATCTCTTGGTTAGTGAAGTTATGCGTTCTCATCACATTGGTAGGAGGATCATATCAATATTCATAAAAGGAAGAAGACTCAACGAGGATGCTGTTATGTAACACAAGCCGAATAATCACGCTAATAATCAAGGGGTAATTGGAATGAACTTGTTATTTTAGCCGCGCAATTATTGTGATGATAACTGCTGCACTCGTGGTAGGTAGACAAGCGCCGCGAGGGAACACTGGCGGCAATGCCTTTTTTCCCGAAATGTCGTCAAGGGAAACAAACGCGTTAGTTTGCTTACTGTGGTAGTTTAGTTGGTTATTGGCGTCTCATTTGGATAATCCAATCGATCATTTAGGGTGAATATCCGGATTAGTTAAGAGTAAATTAAGTAAGTGTGTTCGGTTAACATTATGTAAAGTAAGATAGTAGCATATAAATTTCTTTGAAGAGGCAAGAAAGAAAATCATAGGCACGAAATGTAAAACGACAAAAAACAAGAAAAGGTTTGCGATTCAACCAGTCAGGACAAAAAGGGATTTACTCGGATGTAAAACGACCGAATTCCGGTTTCGGGGCGTCTCTTGTGTCATTAGTGATGTGTGAAACTTTCGAATATCGTTTTTTTCCTTTTTTTGATTGGGTTTGTTTCGTGTTCTGATAAGATTTGGTGAACTTAGAATTATTAGATTTGTTGAAATTCGTGCGAAATCTCCATTCTCAACACTTTCCTTTAAGCTGGATTCTTAATAATAGTCGGGGAAGGATATTGAGAGTATATGTGTATATTGAAGGGCACACGACAGCGCTTCATTCATGCGAGAAATTAGGTGTCATGTTTTCGACAAAAAATAGCTGACAACTTTGTTACTGAGAAAGCGTCATGCACGTTATCTCTTGGTATGATATGTTTGAATATATTACCAGGTGGATAGATTTATTAAAGAAGTTGCGTAGCGATATGTTATTTGGATTGCCAAGGAAACAGTGTTTATTCTGTTTGAATTCCACGCCAGTCGACTTGCCCTCCGCCGTAACTTTAACGTGTGGTCTCCGTGTGGTCAGCTGTGTTGTGGAGCTATTGCAGTTTGCCGGGCTGGAATGGTGATGCTGAACACGTGAATGTCGTGCGAATGGCGCTGAGCAGTTAATACCGTCACGTAACAGTAATAATATTAGCAGGCGTTATCTTCAGCAGAGACAACTTCGGCAGTCGTTAGCCCAGGAAGGGCAGGTGACGCCAGGCATATCCTCCCAAGGGGATGTAATGTGTCGCTGTGGCGGGGGATTCCACGCGAGGCTCCCGTGCTGCATCGTGTCGGGGCCACATCATTGCGGAATTAATTGTTTCAAGACGAGTGAGTAAGTCGTGCCATTAGCATGCGGCACATTTACTTTCTCCCGGCGGAAGTCTCCTTAAAGGCTGGAGTGGTAGCCTTTGTCTTTCCGAGCGGTTGGTCCTGTGTGCATATCATTACCCCATCCCTGCCCGAGGGGCGCGGCTACCCTCAGCCCCCTGCCCAACCCCTCCCCTTGCCTCGCCGCACCCCTCGTCCTTCCTTCCTAGTCGTCACTTCCTCTCCCTTCCCCTCTGTCTTCCGAACTGGCCGTTCCTCGCGATCAGGATGGAGCGGGGAACTAGCTGGAATGTCGAGCAGAAGTGTAGGAAATGGCGGGACGAGAATGAGTAAGAAAAAAGGAAATGCTTAAAAAATAAATAAGAAGAGGGAAAGAAGTAAACGGGAGGCACGCAAATACGAGTTGGTGGATGAAACAGATAAATCAATGACCAATATATAAACGAGGTAATTCCGCGTACTGCGGTGTATGAGAGACTGAACAAAAGAAAAATTATGGACAAGGAGCAGGAGGAGATGGAAGGAAGGATGACAGGGATAATATGGTCCAGTGCTGCGGCCTTCGTTGAGAGGATTACACACTTGGTGCTCCAGTTACTGCTGTCGCGCTATGTATGGTGAGAGAAGAGAGGACGTTGGGGCACAAGCGATCAGGTAACGCGCGTGTTCTCAAAGGGGCAAAGGGCATTTGGGCAGGAGATATAGAGGACAGAAAACATCAGACGTCGAATAAATAAAGTATAGAGGATAATTTGATAGGAGGATGGGTGTCACTGAAGTGACGGGAGTGGAGTAATAGGCCAGCAGAAGCAGGGGCTGAAGCAGAGGGGTAGCGGGTAGGCACACATACTCGGGTCGCTCGATAAATGCGGCCTTGCTCCGTTCCTCCTCGCAGACCCGCCGCTGCTGCTGCATTCCTGCTCGCCCTCCACGATGCCTCCACATACCTCCTCTTCCTCCATGATACCTCCACATACCTCTTCTCCTCTCATGCCTGTGGTTCTTCGCTTTCCACCTATAATCCCTATTATGCCCCCACATGTCTTCTCTCCCCCAGGATACCTTCGCATGCCTCCTATCCCTCGTGATGCCTTAACATGTCTCCTCCCCTCCTATGATGCCACCAAATGCCTTCTCTCCCCCATGATGCCTTACATGTCTCCTCTCATATGATGCCCGTGCATGTTTAACCTCCCCTATAAATCCTCCATATGTCTTCCTGTGATGCCCCCAAGCCTTCCCATGCTTTTTCTTCCTTCCATAATGCCTCCCTATCCTTTGCATCATCCACCTACCCCCTTGTCCTTCGCCTCATCCACCTGCCCTCCTGTCCCTCGCCTCATCCACTTGCCCCCCTTCTCCTCCCAGTTTCGTTCCAATATCTCGTTTCTAAATACCTTTCTTTTAAGCAGTTGAGATCTATATTTTTTACAATATAGAGACAGGATTTTGTGATTTTCAGCATTATCTTCGATTATCGTTATTGTTGAGATCGTTGTCGTCAGTATTATCATTATCATCATTGCTTCCAGGTTGTTATTGCCATTACGTTTTAGTTGCTGAATCATGATACCGTTGTTATTATCATGTTACGGTTGCTGCCATTACCTTAGTAGTAATATTTGTTGTTATCGTTCATATCACTTTCCGTAATATGTTTTCTGCGGGATAATGGTGCATTACCGGAATATCTCAGGGTGGCTCCTATGTCGCGAATATGAGCGAGAGGTGGCACTCAGGGATCAGGTGGAGTCTGTTGCACGAGCCGCGCGCCATTATGCAAGCGGTCGTCTCCTGCTCCACACCGTGAATACCCAATTAGATTTCCTCGAGGAGTCGCAGCTTTAAGTCTCGAGAAAATGGGGCGGAGGTATTTACTTTTGCCTCTATGCTAATGATAGAAATGCATGCCGGTGGGTTTTACCTCCGTTTTCTTTGTCTATATTAGGAAGGTACGATGTGAAGCTGCTTTTTTTCGGTTTTAAGTGGTTATCGCTATCAGTTGCATGGTTCCCATATTCCTTTCCGCAAGGGAATGGGACTTTTACACGCGGCCAAAAGGACAGCTCAAAATGGAACACGGAAGTTTAGGTGTTGCAGGTGCCAATACTAGGAATTGAAGGTATGCATTACTACATGGTTAGCATTATTCTGATCTTGAAGATACCATTCATGCTTGTTGAATACATTTCCCGCTTATCCTGTAGAGAAAAAAACCCTGCTCTTTCTCGTCTTTCATATAAAATGCCGAATGAAAGAACGTTTCTCGAAATTAAAACTAAAAATCTAACAATGCGGAGGATGGCCACAGAGGCTCATCATCCTTGGCTCGGTTCTTGAGCCTGCAGTAGGAGAGTCTAACTACTCGGGGAGTCTCAAGCCGGCTCGAGACGCCCTTGGTGATGTACTGAAACACTGCATGATCTTTTGCTGTGTTAGTCCGGTCGTAAGGAGCCCGGAGGTCGTTTAGAGCCATTGGGAGGAGAGTGAAGGTGATGTGTCTGGGAACGCGCAGCGGAAATGCGAGAGAAGGAAATGTGGACGGGGAAGAGAATGGAATACGAGGGAGAAGAGAGAAAGATAGTCAGCAAAGGCAGGGTGAAGACGCACGGAGAGGGAAAGGAAAGGCCGAGACGATAAGCCAGAGGGATCGGGAGGGGGTTGGGTGGGGGGGTCAGGGATGGAGATCAACCAGTCACCCAGGCCAGTCCAGACGAAGAGGCGCGTGGAGCAGCTCCGCTGAGAGATAATGGTGATGATAACGGTGATGGGAAATGGCGATGGTGATGATGATAGCGATGCTGATGATGGAAAGACATACTTCGTTGTATCACAGCTACCACGTGTCCATCACGGGCCTTGATGCGATCTCGGCTTTATGCAAATGAGAGAATGAAGAGAGAGTATCTGCCGGGGACGAAGGCTGCGAAGCTGATGCGAGGATCTAATGGATAAGATTAGAAAGCAAGGCGAAGGTGGGGACGCCGAGCAGGGGAATAGGGAAGGAGACGAGACAATGACAACGAGCAAAGGGAGCAAAGAAGGACGAAGAGGTAGAAGAGGACGGGTTGGAAGAGGGAGGACTGGTATGGATTTGGGGAGAGAAGTTGACAAAGTTAAGGAAGAAGATTTGACAAGGGCCAGGAAGCGAGGCTGATAGATGAAAGGGCAAGAAACTAGGTCGGCATATGTCTGATAACGGAAGGTATGTCTGCAAACTTTTTCAAGGAAAACATAGCACCGTTCACTAGCAAGGGAATAACATAATTACTATTCGCTTCAACCAGGAATCATCCCCCAAAGCTCTGGTGAAGCGGAGTGAAACCCTCAGGGAAAACAGACAAGCCTCGGCGTGACTACTCGCCGCCTCCATGCATATTCCAGTTGCTTCTCTGTGTCCTTTGATCCGGGCGCTCTTGCCTTGGTAATAGGACAAACGAAGGGTCGCGGAGCTAGTCCTGCGTCTCATGAACCGTACTTGAGGCCAAGGCAAGTCCGTTCTGGCTTTTTGGGGTTATCTCTGCGGTAGCATATGTCTGGCGAATCTACTCACACTTTTGTAACAGTTTAGATCAAGCATTTTGTTTTATTATAGAGCATGTGCAAAATACCGCATTCTTAATCAGTATGGTCGTTTCATTGTCTCACCAAGAAAATATGCTTCGGTGTGTACCTTTTCATCGTCGCCGAGATGGGACAGAATATGAATAAGTAATTAATGTGAACATCATATGCAATCCCTGCGGCGAGAAGTGCGCTCTTGGGAAAAGTTTGCGCCTAAGTACTAAATGATACATGCATATGCAAATCAACTTAACTCAGTTATCATCGAGTAGAAAGACATGTAAGTAGTTTATATTTATACACACATACACACACACAAACAAACAAACAAACATACATGCACACGCACACACACACACACACACACACACACACACACACACACATATATATATATAAATATATATATATATATATATATATATATATATATATATATATATGTATACATATATATATATATATACATATATATATGTATACATATATATATGCATATATATATATATATATATATATACATACATACATACATACTCATGTTTATATATATATGTGTGTGTATATATATATATATATATATATATATATATATTATATATATATATATATATATATATATAGAGAGAGAGAGAGAGAGAGAGAGAGAGAGAGAGAGAGAGAGAGAGAGAGGAAAGAAAGAAATATAGAGGAGGGAAGAGGGTGAGGAGGGGGCGGAGATAGAAGAAGGCGTTAAGATGAATTACATCGCATAGAAGAATAGAGAATGGAAGGAATGGCAGTGAGGTCAGAGAGAGAAGGATGTGGGGAAGTGAGGGACTTTTGGAAAATCGATCAGGTGATAATAAGGGATAGCCGACAAAAATCCAGACCAAGTGTGCATAAGGGATAATGGCGGAACTTCGACCTTGTCTTTGATTAGAGGGAAGGTCCTGTTCCGGCATCCAAAAGTCTCCTTTGATGTCTGGTCAATGAAGTTATTAGAGAAGAAGGAGAATCACCGAGAGGTCCAGAAAAAAAAGAATACAAACCAGAAAGTCAGTCAGTTTAGAAAGAAAAAAATATTTCGAACAGTCGTAAGAATATTCCGGCGGCTATTGGGGAACTTGTTGAGCGTTTGCGCAAGAGGGGGGAGGGCAAGGAAAGGGAGAGAGTGAGAGAGAGCAAGTGAGTGAATAACAGTAGGATTGAGTGCATGCGTGTGCATAAAGAGAGAGAGAGAGAGAGAGAGAGAGAGAGAGAGAGAGAGATGGATCAGCTAGCAAGAATATTTAGAGACAGGTAAACAGGCTCCATGAGTGAGTTACAGCTCGTCAGCGGCCTGAGCAAACAGCAACACTCCCCTCGTCTTGGATTTTTTTCCACCTTCTCTTCCTCCTTGCCGCCTTCCAACATTTCCCCCAACCAGCATTAGTCCGTAGATTATTGGTGATCGCTGGTCTTCCCCCCGCCATCAGCTCGCTCGACAGGTCGTTATGAGCGGTTTGTGGAGGCGACGGTCGTAATGCCGACCCCAAGAGTAGCGCGAATAGCAATTTCTGTCAAAACCATCACGGAATATCTGCCGCACATCTGTCATCATTCGATAAAGAACCAGGCGCAGGGTTGGTAAAAATTAAATGTGGGCAGAAAAGGTCGTTCACGAGAATATACAGATGGCTTTGAATTCGGGATGAGGTGTCAGCTAAGCAGCTGGTGGTAGTTAGGATGGTGGATGAGGGAGGATGATGATGACGGCGGAAATGGTGAGGGCGATTAAGGTGAGCGGGGGGGTGGGCATGGGGTAGCAGGTGGGGTTTAGGAGGCAGATCCGCTCGTCGCTCACCACCCTCTTCCCTCCTTCAGCCCCGCACGCGCGATGGGCGCTGACTGCCGTCCTGATCCTTCTTGAAATATTAATGCTTTGGAACATCTTAAGGACGGGGGAAGGCACTCAGCTATAATCGCCTTTTACTATTTTTTGACGAACTTTATTTTAGGGGGTGGCAAGAAGGTAGGTAAAAGATAGATAAGTGGCCGTAAATGTTCTGTACTGCAGACGATAATAATATAGTTCATAAAATTACTATCACGCTACGCCCTTCTAGACAACGTAAAGGCGATGCCGAGGGTCCATCAATTTCAGCCAGTCACATTAGGAACGATTTTTAAAAGAATCTTTCTAGATCTTGATGGAATGCGGGGGTCGTTACAGTCAAACGCTGCCTCGGAAAGGATTCGGACAAATCCCTGTCCGAAACTCCAGCCAGTCAATCATTTTTGGAACCAACAATATAAAAGAGAGAGAAAAAAGAAAAATCCACAGAAAAAAAAATCAGGACGCGCCGTGACAATAACTCACCTCATCTATGTGCAAATATGAGCTCTTGATTTACCGGGAAAATTCAATTTAGGATTTTAGGTGAAGCGTAAAACACAACATGAGTTTGCACGGGGGACCGAGCCTGGGAACTCAGCCTTGCCTCCTACTGGACCCGAACCAGCCTAAGTAGAACCCAGCTTTGAGAAGGTTTATTTTCTCTTCCTCTTCTTCGTCTTTATCGCCACTCTTTTCTTCCTCTTTCCTTGCCTAGCCACCTTGCCTAAATCCTCCCCCTCCCCTCTCACCATTTTCTTCTCCTTTTCCTCCTCAGAAACCGAGCTCAAACATCCCCTCCAGCTGTTATTGATTCCTGATACTTATTTTGTTTTTCTTATTCGCTTTCTCGAGTGACCTCTCCATCGCACGGTGATCAAAGGCTTCTGATAAAGATACCGCGAGGGAGAAAGGCAGGTAATGTGAGGCTCGTGTCGGCTCGCTCTTACATGTACTGGCGATGGATGTGCAAATTTGGTTTGTTGGACGGGAAGGAAAGGGGGAGAGGAGGGTTAAGGCTAGGGGAGAGGAGGGGTAAGGAAAGGGGAAATGAGGGGTAAGGAAAGAAGAAAGAAGATAAGGAAAACGGATTGGGAAGGGGTAAGGGGAGATGAAAGGAGAATATGGGTAGGAAAGGGAAAAAAAGATGGGAAGTAAAAGTGGAAGGGAGAGGGAAGGAGTGGAGGTATGGTTGGAGAGAAGAAGAGGAGAACTGCAAGGTAGGATGGGGAAAGGTTTGCAAAAGTAATAAAGGATCAAGTTGGAGAAAGATGCAAAAAAAAAGGCGATTCGTAGTAGGCACTAAAAGGAAAATATTTAGAGGAGGCACTAAAGGGAAAATATTTAGAGGAGGCACTGAAGGAAAAATATTTAGAGGAGGTACTAAAGGGGAAATATTTAGAGGAGGCACTGAAGGAAAAATATTTAGAGGAGGCACTGAAGGGGAATATTTAGAGGAGGCACTGAAGGGAAAATATTTAGAGGAGGCACTGAAGGGGAAATATTAAGAGGAGGCACTGAATGGGAAATATATGATGGAGGAAACTAAGGAATACGAGAATTGACAGTTGATGTGATGCGTAGGGAACCTAGCAACAAGCCGGGTCGTGTGAAGGGCAGCAGGTTCACCTCGGGCGCGCGGTGGGGGAGGGTGGAGTGCAAGGGTTTGGAGAGGGGAGAGTAATCCGGGGAAGAGAGAGAGGGATAGAGCATCTGCATAATGTGATGAGCGGAAGGAAAGGTGAGGGAGAGAGAGACCGAGACTCGGGGAGATACAGGCGCGGAAACGGCCCGAGAGTGGGTGGGGAATGGGAGGCGTTGAGAGACAGATGCCGAGAAGAATGTGCACGGACGCAATCACTCTCGTTTCAATCGAAGGCCATAGTGGAAAGGAAGATTTAGTGCAGGAGGAAGAACGAGGCGCGAAAAGGACAGCAAAGTGTCACACGGCCGAAAGGATATTGTAATAAAAGGAAACCGAATACTGCAAGAGGAGGCGTCTAGTGCGAGGACAGGGAATAACCACCTCCGAAGGGTATGTTTTAAGAGAGTGTGCTGCTTGAGAACGAGCATCACCTGCCGCGATGAGGGCGTTGCTGCTGACATTATCACCTGCATGACCCAAGCTGCGGGTGCATGACGGCAAATGCGCTCGCTCGCGTTCTCGTGATACTGCGAGGAAACTATTTATACACTGAAGAGCAAGGAGTGGATTTGGTTACCCCGATACGTCTCACAATATATTTATATATTTTTTTGTCATAAACAGTATTCTCGAATAGGTCTGCGAGCCCTCAAACCATAACAATCTTATTTACATACTGATCTTGCGGTAGCCCTGTTAGGCCTAAATGCGCTGGATGTTTTCTTAGCTCCCTCGTACATCCTCGTAATGGGTGTTGTCTCTAGTAGCGTGTTTATTGTTCAGGCAAGGAATTTAGTTACATCAAAGATATTGCGAGTATCAACTTAAGAAAGGCAGGTAAAGAACACTTGTGCTTGCGAAATTACTTATAATTTCTCCCTGGTTTAAATTCCAGAAAGAAATAATAGTAAAGATGTTCTTAAGCTTCTCTTTTATTAGAGAGGGGGGGGAGGTGAATGGGTATTATTCCTATAATCATTTGTGTATCACTCGCTGGAAATACGAAACGTACCATTGTAGAGAGAGCTCTGCGATCAAGGCTTTTATTGGCATCGCTGACAGTATTTTTCCTGGCCTTTTGCCGAGCTGTCCGGTTGGCCGCAGGTCGAACTGGCATACATCTCTTGTTAGCTGAGTTGGTGAGTCAAATATTTAAGCGAGAAATACTTTGTGCTTTAGTAGAGTACTGTTTTGATATTACCAATGGAGGCGTCCATGCAGGCAATTGTTTTTTTCTTTCTTTTTTATGTTTACAAAATGTGTTGTCTTTTAGATGTTGATGTTATGTGGTTTTGCAGCTTTGTTATGTAAATACGATGCGCCCGGAAAATGTGGCTAATATATGTCTAAAAGTTTTAATTCCCTCAAGTGAACAAGAACTTAGTTCATCAGATGATTTATACGAATTATTGTTACCACATTTATCACGCAAATTTTGTTTAATTATGTATCGTATCTGTAGCGCAGGCTTACGAGGGGAACAATAGTAGTAACGGAAAACTTGAGATGGCGCTAAGTGGCAGTATGATTAACGCTTTGGTGCCACACTCATGTTAACTAAGCCCGCTCGTTAGGGCGTCCCGCGTGCGCAATTACACTGACCAGCTACTTCCTAAAGATGAGTAAATGGGCTTTGTGTTGGTGATGGGGACCGGTTAGTGATTTTTGTGTGCTCATACTGCTCATTTCATGTTATTGTTGTTGTTATTATTTCTATAATTATGATAATAATAGTGATAATAATGCTAATGGTAGTGAATGGTAAGGATGATAATGACATCGATAATGATGCAATAATGATAACAAGAACAGCAACAATGATGATAATAATGTAATAATGATAACAAGAACAGCAACAATGATGATGATAATGATAATTGTTATTATTGTATTTCTATTATTAGCATTGTTGTTATCATTGTTATTACTATCATTTTTTACTATTTGTTCGTCATTATCTTTTAGAATGCATCACGTAATTTCCGTATTGCTTAAGACTGAGAGAAACAGAACCTAAGGAAAACGCCTGGGAACTTTTCTGGGAAATTCCCGGCGGCTGATCCAAGGCTCCGCTGTTATTACCCCGTTCAATATGGACCTTCGGGGATTCAGGCGACGATTTTCCCGGCAGGCGATTCTGGAAAGATTCCCCCGCGTGACTTGAGAGAGGTGAAGGTCTTGGCATAATGTGTGGGTAAACGGAGCGCGGGATAACCCTCGGAGATATTGCTCACGGATGAGAGGCCAATATTCCTCTCTCCCGCTCACACTTCGCCGCCGCTTCAGCCCCATTTCTGGCCGCGGTGCTTGAAGTCTCACTTGGGATGGGGAGGAGCTGGCTGGTTGGGGGGATGCTGGTTCTGTCTGCGGCGATCTTCTGCTTCTGCTGCTTCGGTGCTTGTGCCTCCTCGACATTCTGAGCTCCCTGATCGGTTTCCCCTTCTCTCCAAATCGCTTTCTTTCTTTTTCTTTGAATTCTTTTCTCTTCAACTTTTTCTTCCTTCTCCATCTTTTTTCTTCTTTTTCTTATTTTTTTTTTCGAAATCTTTTCTCCCAAACGTTTTCTTTTCTCTTCCTCGTCTTCTTCTTCTTCTTCTTCTTCTTCTTCGTCTTCTCCTCCTCCTCTTCCTACTTCTCTCCTTATTCCTTTCTTTCTTTTACTTCCATCCACTTCTTCCTTCACCCCCCCCCTCCCGCTGAGCAAAGTTGGCGGGATTTATGAGTCCAATTACGGGGAGGTGTTGGGGAGCAAGGTTAAGGGGAGGGCGGGGGTGAGGGGATTATAGAAGGGGGTTGGTGGGGGAGACGGTGAATGAATGAAAAATGTAAAGATATCGGAAGAAGAAAAAGGGAGAGGTGGATGTTAAGAACCATATGTGGGATAAGGAAACCGAACAAGAGAGATAACAGGGGAGATTGAGAGTGAGAGTAAGAGTAAAAGTAATGATAATAAGAATAAGAATGAGAGAGAGAGAGAGAGAGAGAGAGAGAGAGAGAGAGAGAGAGAGAGAGAGAGAGAGAGAGAGAGAGAGAGAGAGAGAGAGAGAAATCCGTTTTAAGAGACATTTCTAGGCAGACCACTGAAGTGGAAGGGAAAGAACAGCTGAATATGATGATCAAGGCGCAGAAAAAACTTAAGTTAAAAAAAGGGAATGGTAGGAGAGTGAGTGAGCGGCATGCAAACAGGCAGGCAGGGAAACAGACAGACAGAGACCGACCGACCGACAGACAGACCTACTGACAGACAGACAGACAGACAGACAGACAGACAGACAGACAGACAGACAAGCAGACTTGATAGCAGGGGCAGGCAGGCAGTCGATAAAGGTGACCAGATACCGAAAGACGAAAAAAGATTGATAATGAGCGTAGTTAGT
This sequence comes from Penaeus japonicus, assembly GCF_977035675.1. Classification (NCBI taxonomy): domain Eukaryota; kingdom Metazoa; phylum Arthropoda; class Malacostraca; order Decapoda; family Penaeidae; genus Penaeus; species Penaeus japonicus. Next base: position 23,089,810 of record NW_028234430.1, read on the forward strand.
GGGCGTCGTAACGTGCGGGGACGCGGGTAATGTTGCAATAGAAGTCATGCAAATGGCGATAAATTGTAAATTAGAGTATGGCATGAGTAATGGACAATTAACAAGTGATGGGCGACGATCATCAGTAAGTTAAGAGTAACGACCGGGGCGTCCCAAGTTAGACCAGTTAATTGCGTGAATTCAAACTAGCGCGATGATAGCGGTTCCGGCGACGGCGCGAGGGGAAACGGAGGGCGAGGGCGAAGGCTCCTGATTATCATGACGGGAGGGGAATGCGGGTGGGGGAGGGGGGAAGGGAGGGGGGGGCGGGCTCTGATTACACCGAGGGGAAAGCGAACTTGTACTTTGCCTGGCTGACGTTAAGGTATCGGGCGCTGTGATGGCGGGGGGGTGGGGGTTATTTATGGATGTGGGAGGTTACAGGTGGAGGGGGAGGAGAGGGAGGGAGGGGTAGTGGAGGGGAGTCGGTGCGAGAGGCGATGGGTCACGGGGAAGACCTATGTGTACGGTGGATTACGTGATTGAATTATACTGTAGATGAAGAAATGACGGTGGAAGATATTGAGATAGTGGAAAGAAGGAAATGACATGTTAGAATGATATAAGGAAATAGAAGAGGGAAAAAGAAAAATAACGATGAGAGGGCAAAATGAAACAGGTAATCAACATAATCAAGGTCCAAGTTTTCATGGAAGTTACATTGCACGGATTTGACAAAGATTACACATTTGTCTCGTTGTGGATCCGGGTGTGGTCATATATGTGTGCTTTTTGAGGAATCAGTGACACGTTGGTATGACGTGAATATTATCAACTGTAAAACTGGGATTTGTAGAGGCATAAATAGTCGCATTTGGTATATTAGTGAATCGAGGTCTTTTTAGGATCAGATGAAGCAGGTTATCGACATTTCTGAATTAAATCTGATTTAAAGAAATATTCGAATGCACTGTATTTTTTACGGCAAAATAGTTGATTTTAGATAATAAAGTCCCATTAAGAATAATAAGGGAAAAAGAGCATATTCTTGCAACCCACGCCTCTCCTGGCCGAACACGTGTTGGAAGCAAGAAGAGAATGAAGTTAAAAAAAATAACTTAAAATGGTTTTATTTGAGATGGAGGTGTCTTTGAAAATGATGGAGTAAAGAAGTTTTCCGTAGAAGAAAAGTTGGGAAAGTTAAGTAATCAAGATTTTGTAAGTAGTTAAGAACTTCGTAAATTGAGAAAAATTATGAATGGAATATGATAAGGTGTGTGAATATATGCGTTCTGATAATTCCAAGGCGAAACTTTTAGTGGGTACACTGGTAACCGCTAGAATGATGATGGTGGTTATAAGAACATGATCAAATTAGGTGCGACGAAAATATAACGAAACGAAAGGGGAAGAATGCTCATAAAAGACCAGTGTGAAAAATCCCACCCAAAGGATAACAATAATGATTTTTATTTGTCCTTTCATAAGCGAAGCACCTTGATGCATGTAGAATTATACAAGGAAACTACGGAACAATGCCAGCAACTTGGCCTTACTGTACTCCTCCGAGCTTTTATTTTCAAACTATTAAGCACAAGTTCTCCGAAAAGACCCAAAGTGTGTCCTTTGTTGATGAAGCGGCCATTACTTTGTTTATGTTTTCTTTTTTTTTTCTTTTCCTTTTTTTCGGCGTCGCGTTTGTTCTTCAGTTGCGAAGTGAGAGCAGTTTATTCAATGGAATGGAAACTCGAAAAAAAGAGGAACTGAACATGAGATGCTTTGTTTATGCAAGGGTCGTATTTCGGGGTTTTGTTTTCGCTTTGCTTGATTCGTTAGCTTCCATTTTTAATATATGTGCCTAATAAACATGATTTTTTCGTGTGTACTGTTATCGCCACGGATTATGTACGTTCAATTTACATTTTCCCCCATTTGTTTGCATTTTTGAATGTTTATTTCCGATTTTTAAAATGTCATATTTATTCATTTGGTTCTGTTATTGTGTGCTTAGTCATTCTCTTGATACATACCTGGTGTTCAATGATATCAGCTAAACTCTGAAATGGCTAATGGCGGTGCGATGAAAACTGATCTGATTAAGGTAATGAGCTATCGCTCCGGGAAAATAGTTCTGGCAGGTTTGTGATTTAATGTCCTTTATGATAGCTAAATGAATCGCCGAGGTGCGTGCGGCATGTGGAGGGACAAACTGCACTCGCTCCTGCAAATGCCGTGTTTATTTTCAATTTCGTTTTCTCTATTGGTTTCTATATATATCTAGGCTCTCTCTCTCTCTCTCTCTCTCTCTCTCTCTCTCTCTCTCTCTCTCTCTCTCTCTCTCTCTCTCTCTCTCTCTCTCTCTCACCTCTTACTTTCCTTTATATTTGTATTCTTGTGTTTTCCCTATTTTCATTATCTTTTTCTTCCGTTATTTCTCCGTCTCACATTTTTTCTCTCTCTTTCCGTTGTCATTTTATCCAGAGCCATAATGGGAACGGGGAATTATCTCACATAATGGCTCCTCGATTATCATTTGGCATGTTAACGTCCCGAGATTAGATGGCATCGATTCGCGTCGATAATTAGAAAATTCAGCCTCGACAGATAACCCAGCCCTCCTGATCAGCCCGCCCTCCGTCTATATATCGCATGCAAATTATCCGTTTCGGATTATGGAGTTTAGATTTTCAGATCTAGAGGTTGATATTAACGCGTGTTCCGTAGCGGGGGCGGCTGGCGACGTGCCGATGAAGGGGGCTGCGCGGGGAATAGGGGGGGGGGGGGGCGGAGGGATTTGTAGGGTGATCGCGTCGCGCCGGGCGGAAAGCGCCCATGACGCGTGACCGGCTTTTATAGAGGGCCGCGTCCGCCGCCGCCACTGGCTCGGTCGGGATGTGTGTTTTTGCACTCGTGTGGGTTTATTTTTTTGTTGTTTCTTCCATCGGGCTCTGTGATCAGCGGCAATTTTGTCATCAACTTAGATATAATATATATTGATTACATTGATGTCATTATCATTTTCGTCATCATCATTAGCATTAACATTAATTAATGGGACTATTATTATTGTTGATAGTGTTATTGTTATTATTATTATCATTGTCACTGTTATTATTATTATTATCATTATTATTATTATTATTATTATTATTATTACTGTCATTGTTATTACTATTGCTATTATCATTATTATTATTATTATTTTTGTAGTAATAATGATAATATAAATGATATCAATATTATGATTATTATCATTATTGTTATTATTATGGGCCTCATGTCCTGTTCCATTATTCTCCCATCAAATAAGATATATTATCGTGGAAATAGATAATTTTGTTCCAGTAAAAACCGAACGGACTATGGGAAGAGAGGGAGACGGGCGAAGATGGGGGAGGATAAAAGGGTGGGGGTGGTGGGGGGGGGTGAGGATCTTAGGCAGCTCCAATCCAACTGCACAAAGCTCTTGCCAAAGCGGCTTTCTCTGCTGGTTCTTTTGAGATTCGCTTGGAGTCCATTACCTCGTGTGCTGTGCCAGGCGGTGTTTCCCTTTTGCTTCTGCGTTTCCTTAAGCCTCGACTTCCTTCTTCGGTGCCTGCCGCCTTCGCGCCCTCCTCCTCCTCCTCCTCCTCGTTATCTGCCGGTTCCTTCTGCTTCCTCTTCCTTCTCCTTTAGCCCCCCCCCCTTACTTCTTTGCTAACGCCCTTTGTTTGTTCTTAACTTTTTGTCCCTGTGTATAAGAGAAGGCCAAGTAATGTAATCAAGAAAAGAGAGAGATCGTGACGCAGATTTTCTCAAGTTGAGATTCTCATGACCGTAATCCAGAGGCGAGTGCAGAGCGGGAATAAAAGGCGAAGCCAAAACCAAAGAGGGGAGCAAAAGGCAGAAATAGAGATTAAAATGGGCAAAGGCAAAGCCAAAGAAGAAAGCATTAGGCGAACGAAAAAATAAAATAAAAAAATGAAGGAAGGAAACAGGAGGTGAAGATTAAGCCAAATTAGAATCAGGGAAGAAAGCAAGAGGTGAAGATAAAGCCAAAGAAGAAAGCAAGCGGCGAACCAAGGAAGTAAACCAGAGACGAAAGCATAACCAAGGAAGTCAACAAAATCCGTCCGTCTTGTCCCCGCATCGCGCGACAAGCGGCGACGACCATCAATTAGGCGGGGAAAGGTCTCGGGCCAGATTACTAACCGTGTGCGTCTCGCTATTGCCTGCCTCTGCTTTTGTCCTCCATGCGTCCCCTTCCCTTCCCTTTTGCTTTCACGTTTTTTTGCTTGTTTTTTCGTCACGTAGTTCTAAATTTGTATCACACTCTGTCTCGGTTTTGGACTCTCTCTCTCTCTCTCTCTCTCTCTCTCTCTCTCTCTCTCTCTCTCTCTCTCTCTCTCTCTCTCTCTCTCTCTCTCTCTCTCTCTCTCTCTCTCTCTCTCTCTCTCTCTCTCTCTCTCTCTCTCTCATACATACATACATACATACATACATACATACATACATACATACATACATACATACATACATACATACATTCATACACACACACACACACACACACACACACACACACACACACACACACACACACACACACACACACACACACACACACACACACACACAAACACACACAAACACACTCACACAGTTACTCCACCTCACCCTTCCTTCCCCTTCCACCTCTCACATTCACTGGTTCTTGATTAGTCCCTGTAGTTTCCACCACTTGTCCCCCTAACATTTCGTCCTCCCTCCTCCCTTCCCTCTCTCTCTCTCTCCTTCCCTCCTTCCCCGCCTCTTCTTCCTCCTTCTCAACCCCTGCCTCCTCCCGCCTCCCTTCCCCTCTCCCAATTGCCTTCCTCCTCCTCTCTCTCCCCTCCCCCTCCCCCTTCCCTTCCCCTCCCCCTCCCCCTCCCCATTCCCATCCTCATCAATCCCCGCCATTTTCCTCGCCAGCCAAACTGGCCAACTACGACGAGGGCTTTCGGTCTCCCTCTCTCTCTCGCCTTTTCTCGTCGCGGTTCTAAAGCAAACAAGGGTTCCAATCACGGGCCACAAAAGGCGTGTTGGCGACTCCTTCCGCTTCTGGGCCCTGGCCGATTAATTACGCCTTCCACGTTTTGAGGAGAGGGGAGGAGGTGGGGGTGTTGGGGAGGGGCTTGGAGGTGAAGGTGATGGGGGTAGGGTTGGAGGTGGAAGTGGAGATGGAGATGGAGATGGAGATAGAGATGGAGGGGGAAGAAGCCGTGGTGGAACTGTTTGTTGTAGAAGTGCTGTAGGTTATGGTGGTAGTTGTAGATGTGATGGTAGAGGTAGTTTGAGATGGAGGTTGATAAAGAGAAGTAGAAGGGAAAAGAGAGAGAACACCAACAACGACAAACAAGAAATAAAAGTCACAGGAAGATTGAAGAGGAGAAATTATTTGATATGGAGACGCAATGGATACAAGATACCAAAAACAAACCAAGACAAATCCAGCAGTCTTGTATCCAAACGAAACCCAATAGCGTGTCAAGGAACTGAAAATTATAGTCTTTTAGCGAAAGAGAAAAAGGTCCGGCCCTAACCGGATTTTCGTCTCCAAGCAGAGAGAGAAATTTCGGAGCTCGTAAACTGTACTGAGGATCTTAACCTCTTTACTGTTTTCTTCTATGCGATCTGAAGAGACGCCTCGTTGACGACAGTTTTTTTTTATACAAACTATAATTTGCGACGAAGGAATGAATAGCCCCTTTGTCATCCGCTGAGTCTGGCGAATTCTCCTGCAAGGCGGATGACAAATCATTGCTTCTCATTTCCAAAACAGTTTACTCGTAATCGGATCAGCCGAAAGTTTGTAAGGATGAAGGTGGCACTGAGAGGGCCTACTACACGCGCCGAGATACTGGAGTTTCAGCTTCCATTTTTTTACGTGTAGTGATACTGGGAGAAGGAGGGGGGAATGTAAGGTGACGGAGTCTTCTACTGCTAGTGTTTTTTCTCTCTTCTTTTCGCTATCATTTATTGATATCTAAGACTCGAATTACTTTCGCTAGATTGTTTTCGTGTTTGTTTATTTACATTATTAGTGTTCGAATGGATGATATATTTATTTGCTCTCTTATTTTCTTCTGTTAATATATTTTGTGTTTGCTTCTCCGCTCGAGACGTTTTACAATCCGTATTTTGTGGTGAGCTATTTAAGTAGTCGGATTTGGTGCTTCTTTGGACAGAAACTGTCCTGCCTATTATTTATTCGCGATTTATGTGTTTATGCTACAACCTGTTTGATATTAACTGGAATATTTAGTTTATATTTCTCGTAAAATGTGTATATGAATACATAACTGTACAGTATATTCAGAGAACGTTTTTAATTCTTTTATATTGCTCCATTAATCACATCGCTAAAACTTCATTAGGGATTCAGTGAGATGATCGCTATTATGGCGGTGAGTGAAGAAAGCTATGATACTCCCACAAGTCATCTGGGATCGTCTGCCGTTGGAAAACTCTACGGACGTGTCCCAAAATATTTCATTTACAAACATAATTAAACTAAACTAAAATTAGTTATCATAATATTGTATTCTTTGTTATCGTCGTCATCATGATCATTTAAAATCTATATGATAATGTTATCGAAACGAAGAATGCTCATTGATACAGTGGTTCGTGGTAAAGTGAGTGTGAACAGTATGAGTGGCGAATGAATGCGATGAGGAGCGTGGGCGCGTGTGGGGTTAGGTGATTACTGATGAAGTTTGAATATGTTGGTCACGTCCTGGCCTGTATTACTGTGATGGCCTAACTTCCGGGCCGCTGATGCCTTCGTCCCTTTCTCTTGGTTTGCTCTTTAGGTATACCCCGTGGCCACACTTGGAGCACCACTTTACTACAGCGCTACATTGCCGCGTCTACTTCACCAAGACAAAGTGACATGCAGTGAAAGCACTGCAGTGAATACCATCATCACACCTACACCATAAGCTCCATACTCGCCAGGCTAGTCACTTCCATATTAGGTCTTCCCTCGGCGGCCTCGCGTGTCTTTGGGAAATATCGAATGTTTATTTCCTCCGTAATGATAACGACGTGAATACTTTAAGGTCCATGCAATGGTTGTACCCTGCTCTCTCTTCCTCTTATTGCTTTTTCTCTCTCTTTCTCTCTTTCTTTCTCTCTCTGTCTCTCTTTATCTCTTTATCTGTCTGTCTCTCTTTATCTCTCTCTTTTTCTTTTCTGCTTTTATTTTCCCCATCGCTGAGTTTTTCCACATCCTTCACCAAATGTTAATCATCTTTCCCTTGTTTTTGTTCTTATTTTTTCCTTCTTCCTCTTCGTATTTTTTTTTTCGTTTAGCCCTTATCCTACTGCTTACCTTTTTATATGCGGAACTGCGTAAAATTCAGCATCAAATTGCCTTTTTGGTTGCCGTGCCCTTGCACTTTAATGGTTGGTTCTTTAAGGATTGCAGTTACTTTCTCAGGAGATGCAAAGAAGGCAGTGCTTTCAATTTATCACCGCATTTGGGTTAGGAAGTTTTAGCATTTTTGTTTACATGTTTGAATTTGCGCTTGTTTCATAAAGCATCCGCATTTACAGACACCAGTGGCTATACCCAAACGCACATTAGTGTCCAGGCAGGGGAGCGCATCATACTGTTAACGCAACAAAGTGATCATTGTTGTGTGTCTGCGAGCTGGGTCTGGCAAGGTAATCCGGCCTAACATTACTAATCATTGCGAACAATAGCACGGTTCTCAGGAAGGAACCTGCGACTTTCTTACCTTACGAAGGCATTGTAATTCTAATCTTGCTCAGATCTACTCTATTTGCCGTTACATTTTTGCCGTTCAGTTAACTACTTTATATCTCTCTCTCTTTCTCTTTCTCTTTCTCTTTCTCTTTCTCTTTTTCTTTCTTTCTCTCCCCCCTCCCTCCCTCTCTCTCTCCTCTCTCTCTCTCTCTCTCTCTCTCTCTCTCTCTCTCTCTCTCTCTCTCTCTCTCTCTCTCT
>NW_028234430.1:23102778-23110278 GCF_977035675.1 Penaeus japonicus
TTAAAGTACAACTGTCACTTGTTCTCCGTGGGCGCGCGTTGTCAGGGCACATGATTCAAGGCGGCGGGAGAGTGACAAAGTGCGGGGGCGCAAGGAACGGAGGGAAAGGTGACCAGCGAGGAACTAAATGGTCGCGTGTGAGGAGGAACTTGTGGATATGAGGGAAAGGAAAACAAGAGAGAAAATGGTAATCAGTTAACTGCTAAAAGAGTCTCAGCAAGAAACGGCGTCGGTCAGCTATAGGGAAGGATAGATGTGGAGCGGAGTCATCTTATTATTTGATTGGATGAGAGAAGTGTTATGAGATCCAGTCCGATGCGCGGGTGGTGGGGCTTGGGGGTAGGGAGACGCAGGAATGTGGAGAGGAAAAAAATAAGGAACGAAAGAGGATACAGGGCAGGCTGAGGGAAATGAAAGAGGAAGGAGGAGGGAGATTAGAAGCGTAAGTGTGTAGGATGATTGATGATAAGGAATTAGAGATGTAAAATAGATGGGTAGAAGAGCGTGCAAGCAAAAAGGAAAATAAACATGGGGAATAGAAGGGCTGAAGTGAAACCATGATAGGGAACTGCGAAGGGAAAGCGAGGGGGAGGATCGACAGGAGAGTGGGATGGAGGCGAAGGAGGTTCGAGCACCTCCGGCCCGTAATTGGATGTCACCCGACCTGGTGTGTGGAGGAGTCGTGTAGCGGCTCTATTGTCAGCTCCCTCCAGCCACACCCTAGCTGTGAGCCATCGTCCTCGCCACCTCTTTCCCTCGCGGCGCCCTGCAAGGATTCACCCTTGCCTGGGATTTACGTATGTACAGGTCATGTCATGAGAGTAAGGGGTGGACACGCATGCATTAAATTCTACTGTCACTCACTCACCTGCTCTCTCTCTCTCTCTCTCAATACATACATATGAATAAAGCTGCACGGAATATGATAAAGATAATCACAGTTCCCGAGGCAAGTTGGTGGCTATCCAACACCAAGCGGGAAGGAGTGGGGAGGGGGGGCGGTGGGAGCTGGCGTATGTGCCGTTAATCCCACTTACATTGTTGTTGATGGCGAGAGCTGCTTTGGCCGGATGGGGTGGGGGTAGAAGCTGGAGGTTGAGGGTGGGTGTGGGGGTTTGCACCGGGCCGAGATTAGCCCGCTCATTGCAAGAGGAGGCCGTTCAGAGACCGGTCGGTGTTCGGAGGCCGCACGTATTGTTGCACCGGAGAGCTGGGGGAGCTGAGCGGACGCACGGGGAGCTCGGTCGGTCGGGATGGTTGGGAGGGAAGGGGAAGGGTACCACTGCCTTTGTTTACATAAGTTTTATGAGGGCAAGCGAGGGCGTGTGTGGCTTGCCTCGGCTTATTATGTCTTTGCTGTCTTGAGTTGTTCTTCCTTATGATAATCTTTGCTTCGTCACTGCGACCATCTTGTGCTGCGCCCTCGTGTAAATCATTTTCGTTCCTCCTTGTACTCCTTTCCTCTCTTTCTGCATATTTCGTCTTCTCTGCCCCCCCCCCCCCTCCCCCTCACACATACATTTGTCGTATCCTTGTCGAACTGCCCGATTAAATCTGAAGAATGAAATGAATGTTATTTTAACCTAAATATTGGGTAGAGTATCAGAGTTTAATTTTGAATTGTAATGGATCATGAAACGACCGCTAGATTGACGTTGAAGTTGGCCAAAATAATGGCAGGCCTGAACTTGAACCCACAGAAACTCCAGCTAATGGAGAGTAGACGGAGGATCAGCCCGAATGCCCCATGCGTGAGCGTGGGCGGCGGGGGTGACATAGGTCATGCATTGTCGTGGCGGTGCTGCCTTCAATAGCAGCATCCCTGATGGTAAGGAGTGTTGTTTATTGATCGATGTTGCTATGACGACCGCGAGAGGTCATGTGTCAAAAGGTTAGTGTGATATCGTTCTTGGTAACGAAGACAGTCATAGGCAGAGGGCCCTCACGTAAACGACCCGAATGATGTTTTTATTACCTGGAATAAGGAAAAAAAGGGGAAATGGATTTTTGCATTGTTTTTGTTGAAATATCACTTCTTAATCTCGCTTTTCCAGTGAGGAGAAAAACAATTCTCATAATTTCTTAAGGGCATCCATTTATTTTATGAGTGATTAGAAATACAGTGAATACCGTTGTAAGATCAAAGTATGTTCGATACTGTTTCGTAGTTCTTTATCTATTTCCTAATTAATGACGGCAGCGGAGGATACACTCCTCTGGTAAATAAGAAAAGAGACTGTCAGTATTTTTGAGAAAAGGCTCTCCTTACATTCTTATATAATGTTTTTCATTGGCTTTCCCCCCTGACCTCGTTACTCTACATTAGGTAATCGATAATTGAGGGGAATATTCCACCAAAGATTTCCTTTTAAAATTTCTGTTTGCTCTCTTAAGACCCACATTTTTCAGCGAGCGAGGACACTCTGTTACATCCTGATTTCAGTGCATTTCTTTTTACTATGTATGGGAGCATTGTGTTTATTTTCCGGCCAGCCGTTGTGTCGTTACGACTTTTATTCGTCAGTACAAATGAACTTTAGGTCATGTTTTATTTATTTATTTTACTTTTTTTTCTTTTAAACTGGGCGGCGGTATGAGAGGAAATCCTGGTTGAACATGCCCCGCGGGAGTTCTGCTTGAAATTGTTTTCTGACTTTTTGGTGCTCTTTCTTTCTCTCTTTCTTTCTTTTGGACTGAATAGTGGCCCTACTCTTGTTTATATTTTTATTCACGTTGAGCCGCGTCCTTGACATTAAAAGGTCTAATATGCTGTTGGGAGGGGCAGAAAAGGAGAGTAAAGGGGAGGAAGAGGGAGGGGGATGGGGAGGGAGAGAGAGAGAGGGTGGGATGGGGAGGGAGAGAGAGAGGGAGGGGGATGAGTAGGGAGAGAGAAAGGGATAGGGAGGGAGAAAGGGAGGGAGAGGGGAAGAGGCTGCTTTTTTCTATCTTTCTCTCTTGTAGACTGAATGGTTCTGCTATTTGTGTTATTCGTCTTTTGTCCTTGGCATTATAAGGTCTAATATGATGTTGGGAGATAAAGGAGGAGGAAAATAGAAGAAGGAAGAGGAAGGGAGAAGGATAAAGAGAGAGAGGGAAAGGGAGATGGAGAAAAGGGGAGGGGAAGGGAGATCAGAGGAAAGAAGGGTAAAGCAGAGGAGAGGGAGAGAAGAAGAGAGGAAAGGAGAGGGAGAAGGAGGGAAAGGAAAGCGAGGGAGAGAGAGAGAAAGGGAGGAAAGATGAGGGAGAGGCAGAGGGAAAGGGAGGTGAAGGAGTGGGAGGGAAAGGGAAATGTGGGAGAGGGAAGGAGAGGGAGAGGGGAGGAGAGAGAGAAAAAACACTTTTTCGTACATAATTGTCTTATACAACAGTCGCATGTATAATATAAGTTCTACTTTTTTCCCCTTTCACAAGCTTCACGCTCCTTGCGTTTCTTTCCATGCATATTACGCGCATTACTTGGTGAGCGTGTGAGGAGGCAGCCACTCGGACATGCCTGAGCCCCTGTCATCTGCTAGGTATTGTATTCGAGACAAAGTGACAAGAGACCAGAAGAATATCCCAATTTTGTTCTGTCAGAGATCATTCCTTTTCTGTCTCTCTCTCTCGCTCTTGCTCTCTCCCTCTCTCCCCTCTGATGGATTTCCTTGCCCTTGCAGTGCCTTTGAACCGAACCGGAAGCAGAGTTTCCTGTAGGGTTTAATTACCTTCCTCACAGTAGCATCGCTGGCGCAAACACACTTTCCAGCTGTTGCAGTAGAACATATTTTCTATCAGATTATTGTTGTGGCTATCTGTTTTTAAATCTTAATTTGATAGGATGCGAAGATACTTACAAACACACTGACGAAATGAATATATATAAATTATTTTCTTTTCGAAAAACAATATCCACGAACAATCCTGCGAAAACTACACTAAGAATCGCCATCAAACTCGACATCACTTCTCTAAAAGGAACGTGAAACGAGACGTTCTGTCGAATATATCAGTGCGCCACGGCAGTTGACGGGTGGCTGAGGGGCAGGGAGCAAAGCAAGAGTAAAGTCAGTGTAAAATCAAAGTCTGAAAAGCTCAAGCTCGTCGTTGAAACAGAAGAGGAAGGAAAATAAAAGAAGGGAGGAGGGTGAGAAGAAAAAGGAAGAAGACTGGGAGGAGAATGGAAAACTTGTACTGATAAACTTGTTTGGATAAAAATAAAGTAAAGGAAATTAATAAATGTTCTTAAAAGGAAGGAGAAGAAAACTGGACAAGAACGAAAATGATATATTATGCAATCAGGAAGAGTGAAATGCAGGAAATATAAGACCGTGTTGGTGCTTGTAAAGAATGCACGAGCAGATAAGTTACAGAGACATCACGGCGAGGAAACGAGCTTGTTATGCCGAGGCAGCGTCACCGGGAAAATCAATGTAACACATGTTAATCTCCCCTCGGCATCATACTTAATTAAGTATATTTGATTCCTACGTTGTTGTTTTTTAGGTTCCCGGTTGCTCTTGCTTTACATTCCATTTTTTTTTTTACGCCCTCTCCCCCTTTTCTTTCTTTTCCTTCTCTTCCTTTCATTCGCTGACAGTGGACCTTATCAGTGGTACGATTAGAAATGTATTACTCAGCTGCTCTAAATGGAGTAGGCGTTCAATGTGTCCGATTAAATCCCCGTCTATAATACCCGCTATTACTGGGATTACAAACATTCTGCCTCACCGCAGTCGCCGCCTTGCGCTCTTTCATCTTGGTTCGGCGGGGAGCGGAGAGGAGAAAGGAGGGCAGCGGGGAAAAGAGAAGAGGGAAGGATAGAAAAGAGGAGAGAAGCGGGGAGGCTAGAGGCAGGAGGAAGGAGAGGGGGGAAGGCTAGAGGCAGATGAAGAGCGAAAACAGAGAGATAAAACTAATTCGGGGAAAAGAACTAAAGTGACGAGTTAAGTGATGAAAAGAGCAGGAGAAAGAAACAGGAGTCGTCGATCCATCGCCGAAAAGATGAAAATGAATAAAAAAGTAAACAAAGGCGAAGCCTTAAGACGTAAAAAACGGCACGACGTGAAACATGAGGAAGATGTTGATTTTTCTAAGTCTCCGGGTTCTGAGTATTTCCTTTAGATTAAGGAGGTGAATTATCCGACGGTGAGGAGCATGAGAAGCCGTGTAGCGATGTTTACGAGGCGGTACAGTGGCGTGTTTACATCCAGTGCGGTGAGACGGCCGCATTTTATTTCCACGTCCTTCCCTTTGGCACTCTCTGCTTGCTCTTTATCGGGCGGTTTGTACAGTTATCACCAGGTTGTTGACAGGTCGCGAGAGGGAAGTAGTTTGGCTCTATATTTGGCGAAGGTTCAGGTTCACGACATGGCACTTCTGTACACACCTTTCTCGGACGTAAAGGAGACACTTAGCTCCCAGCTGATTCCTTTTAATGGTCTTGTGACATTAGTATGGACTACACTTTGGAGTTGTCCATGCGTGTGTGTGTGTAGGGGGGGGGGGGGCTATATGTCTATATGATTGAGTATGTGTATGTGCGTAAGTGTTTGTGTGTTTATTTGTGTATGTTGGTGGACTTCATCATGGTGGATTAATGATATTTTAAACAATAATTTTAGTTGGTCTAAGACTAGGATAATGTTTATAGGAACAATATCTCGTGGTGAAAGGAAGCTGGTCTCGTAGATTTCCTAATAACCCCGCACGCTCTTTATAACGAGTAACAGCGGAAAATGATACGTGATTTATCTTAGGGTCTTTGGACCCTCTGTGATAGTTCAACGTAATTAACCTGAATCACCTCTTCGTTTGTAATGAGGTGTGAAACGCGAGCCATTATTCCTGAAATTCTTGAAGTCAGACTGTGTCAAGTAGCGCTCTTGTTCTGTCATCTCGTGCTTGGAATTCGAAATTCCATCGCATTGACACACTGGGCCCTTGCAATTGTGGTGCAAATGGGGAAATTGGGTTGGTTAATGAGGATTTTCTTGTACTAGGATAACATATCCTGTAAAGTTATGTTACTGATGATTACTGAAATGGTTAGTGATGCAGAATCGGCGGATGAAACATTTATCTCACTATTGATGGAAATGTCAATGTTTGTTAAATCTTTTATTGCGACTTTTTGCGAGTAAACTGTTGTTAACCTATAGAATCTGATGCCTTTTTTATTACATGGAGTGATTACTGTCATGATTGAAGCAGGAGGGGACACAGGGCTGAAAAAAGCGTAGTTAAAATCATAGAGAGAACTTCGAATGGGGAAAGAGATTCTGTTTTCATTTGTTTTATAGCTGATGTTCGCAGCGGCAATAACATCTGGAACGTTTTATCAACGGCATTTCATAGTGTTGTGTTTTGTGAGTAATTACCGTACTAATGGAGGGGGTTGGGGAATGGCTTGAATTCGTCACTGTATGATGTTACTGCCTGTGATGTAATTTGTATTCGAATATTAATTTTTAATTTGATTGGTTTAGCTCGATGGATTTGTTGGTTCTGGCTTAATTACTGATATTGTTTTTATTGGAAGCTCCAATCTAGGGAATAGACAGCGGCCAATATCAGTAGTCTCTGTCCGTTTTTAATACAAGGCTGATGTTAGGCTCTTCATTATATAATCATTGATTTCGTGATACATAGCTCGGTTGTCGTATTGTTAAAGCAGCTTTGGCAGTCCGAGTTTTCGGGGGTCTGGTACATTTGTTTCTTTTGCTGTTTGTTTGCTGGTGATTGTTTTCAGAACATGTCCTGTAAAAGAATATCTAAGGAAATAAAAGTGGCCCAAGTATATCATAGTAATGCTTAGTAAATAGGATAACGAAGTCTTGTAGAGTATAGTGCTTCCATGAAAGATATGATGTTCTTGCATTTGACCTGACCTGGCCTGACCTACAGCCGCCGAAGGAGACGCCGCCGTGTACAAATTCCCGACCCACTCCCGACTCTTCGACCACCTGCGGACGTGTTTCAAAGGTAACCAATTATCCGGGCAGGCAGGTAGGCCGGCAGGACGGGAGTAGTGAGAGCGTGACCTAACCTGCCCGTCCTGCCGCATGCTGCCCAGAGATGCCCGCGAGTGCCCGCGCTTAACCATAGTCGCCCTCGACCCCTCCCCTACGAGTTGCAGTGTGTACACTTAGTCACTAACTCATTTTCTCTTCCAACATTCCCTCTTTTAGTGTGGAAACGTAGAGGGTTTTGCCCTGTGATTTACTTGTTTGGTGTGACTAATGTGTAAACTGTAGTACTACCCGTGAGGCTCCCGTCCCGCCCAGACACTTCGCTGCTTCTGCTGGCCGCTCGTACCGTCACGCCATGGCCCGGGGAGACAGCACGTTGCATCGTACACCGTGTAACTGTTCCGTCATGGCGCATTCGTTTGGTATTTTTTAATTGTAATGTAGTTCTTGTGACGTTGAGATGTAACTAACATAATTAGATTGTATCGTAATATATGTACTCTCATAGTATTGCAGCGTGAAAGGGATATCTTTCCATCATTTAATTCCGTTA
>NW_028234430.1:23122778-23127778 GCF_977035675.1 Penaeus japonicus
AGATAAAGACATAAAGACAGTGGCAAAGACATAACCAGTGACGGAGACAAAGCCAGGGCAGAGACACAAACAAACGTAGAGTCAAATGCAGAAACTATTGCAAAGAGAAAAGCTTCAAACTGACAATCACATTTTGAAAATACAAATAAATCTCCCTTGGATTGTTCGGATGGATTGGCAGGGAAGCAGGCTCTTATCGAGCTATTTGCAGAAACGTTCCAGGGACCGAACTTTCTGATGGAAAAGGCGGAAATAGACGGATTAAAAGATGTGTTATTTATTGCCCAACTTGACGTAGACATTTTTCTCTCTTTCTACAGACATGATGCTCTTCCTATTCAATATATTGTTTGTGCGCGTATATCCACACATACATATACACATGCGCGCACCCGCAGAAGTACACTCAAACGCACGCACATGCTCACCCACAGGCTCACGCACACACACACACACACGCACACACACACACACACACACACACACACACACACACACACACACACACACACACACACACACACACACACACACACACACACACACACACACACACACACACACCAAACATCTGTTGATCCGCCTATGCATTATAATTTTCCGTGTTGAGTTCCCATAGTACGTAAAAGTAAGGTGATTAACTGATATAAATAATTATTATTACTATGTTTGCTTGCCTTTACTTAATCCCAAAGCACCGTAGCTCGCTTTCTGGCTGAATTTGCAGATTTAAAGATCAATCCACGTCCTGTGAGTAATGTAATTACGTGTTGATTCAAGCCAAAGCTAGAACGAGAGATCAAAGCTTTTTTAATCAAGACCAGTGCTCTGCGTCAAAGCTCGTGCTGCGTATCAAAAGCAACATTACGTCTTTCTTCCCATGTAGCAGTCCGGATACGATGTAAGAGAACCATGATAAAAGAAGTTCCTTGGCTTGCGTGACGTCAGGGTAATGATTGTAATTCAAGCCTGACTGGTTTTGTGTATACTCTGGCTTGAGATGATTAGGTTGATGATTAGGTCGGATGTGACTGCAGTAAATATTCTTATAATTGGTACTTTCAGGAGGTAAAACAGTCCTGTGGTTCAATCTACGTGAGTGAAACTAACGTCATATAACCATTCTTTCAGGGTTTCCACGCCGAGATCCACCAATACAAGCACCAGGTGGAGCTCTTCAACCAGATGACTCAGCGACTCATTGCCATATACCAGCATGATGATACACGCAGGCTCAAGAAAATCACTGAGACTATCAACTTGCGCTATAGTAGCCTCAACTCCAGGTGTGTATATCAGTAGCGAGTATTGTTTGTAGCATAGCGGTTGAATTTTAGAAAGCAAAGTAGTTTTCATGATTTACCCTTCATGAATATATTATTCATATTCATTTGATATTTACTTACACAAACATACACTTACTAGCATAAACGTATATAATGTCTTGTTTATTTTTGCTGCAGTGTAAAATGTCTTTGAATTATACAGCTTCAAAATGTTGAGTGTCCCCTGTGGGGATAAACGTTTTCTATGATACAAGAGCTAGTACGTTTTCTGTGAATATGACAAATGTTGCAGGGGAACTATAGTAATATTGCTATCTAGAAGTCACAGGGCATCCAAAAGATACTTCGAAACACAGACAACCAATAATCCTGCCATAGCACAATCGAGCGTCCTTTCAGACTCTGCAACCCAAATCCCTTTCTTTGTGTGCCCACAGCATTATAGCTCGCGGAAAAGCCCTCCACTCGGCTATGAACTCGCTGCACAACTTTGACAAAGCTTTGGATAAGTTCGCCTCATGGATGAGCGAGGCCGAGTCCAGCACGGACATCCTGGAACTGGAAGTGGACAAACTGGGTCCAGGACGGCGAGACATGCAGGCACGCGCGCCCGTCGCCCATCTCAAGGTAGGTTGCCGGAAAGAAGATAAAAAGAGTCACAACGATATATCTTAGGGCAGGTTGCCGATTAAAAAAAATCTATTCAAATTGTGACAAGGCATCAATAAGACAGAATCAGGAAAACAATGATGGTGATAGAAGAAGAGGACTTGGTGGTAAGGAAAAACGAATAAAGGATTGGAATGATAGGTGGAATGTAGGGGGAAAATGAAACCTTGAAATTGCAAATTGCACTTATATTTTATCAGTATGTATTTTTTTATTTTTTTATTTTTTGTTCATGTAGCTACATGTTTGTATTTTTTTATGGGTGTGTCAATGTTTCCAGAGTGCATAGTAAAAAACCGTATTGCAAATATTGCATGAAAGGGTTTCTTGGAATTCATATAGCTGTCGATTCTATTGAACTCTACATATTTGGTTAATGTTCAATGATACCGATTTGAACGGGTTGGATTCGGCGCGCAAAATATGAACAATCAAGGAAATTCCTTATTTTACTCTCGGATTTTCAGACACGATGCGCAGTTTCCATTCTAATATGTGTGTGTTTACGCGCCCATTGGCTTCATAGACAATGTGTAATTACCTCTGATCCGAGGGTAGGGAGGATGGACTCGAGTAGATGGAATCTCGGCTACCCAAAGGAAGGTTTCTGATGATAGATGGAAGGATTTGGAAACTGAATTGAGCTGAGGAAAAGAGAGAAATGAAGTTAAGGGAGGAGGCGAGTAGGAAAAGGAGGAGGAGGAAGCGGAAGAGAAGGATTGAGAAGGGAAAGAGACTTAGGGTGAGAATAGGAGGAGAAGATGGAGGAGGAACCGGAAGAGAAGGGTTGGAAGGGACAGAGATGAGGGGTGGGAATAGGAGGAGAAGAGGGAGTAAGAAGAGAAAGAGAAGGAGTGGGAAAAGGAGAAGAGAAGAAAAATAGGGAGTGAGAAGAGACGGTGACATTATCCGTTTCACCTCCTTGACATCCTTTTCCCTCTTTATTAAGCAACTTGATAGTGCAAGAGAGAGTGAGAGAGAGAGAGAGAGAGAGAGAGAGAGAGAGAGAGAGAGAGAGAGAGAGAGAGAGAGAGAGAGAGAGAGAGAGAGAGAGAGGGGGGGGGGAGAGGGAGAGGGAGAGGGAGAGGGAGGGGGAGGGAGAGAGAGAGAGAGAGAGAGAGTGAGAGAGAGAGGGAGAGAGATAGAGATAGAGATAGAGATAGAAATAGTGAGAGAAGAGAGAAAGAAGAGAAATAAAAAACAAGGCATGCTTAGAGGGGAAAATAACAAGCAGGGAAGTGAAGCAAAAAACGTGCGAATGAAATCCTAGAGGAATCCTAAAAAAATGGAAAGAGAGAGAGGAAGGCAGAGAGAAAGAGACGGACAATGAGGTAGAGGAAGCGAGGGAGAGAAAGAAAGCTGGAGTGAGAGTGAGAGAGAGATTAAGAGACAGAAACAGAGACAGGCAAAGAGTTAAAGGAAAAATCAGATAAATATAGGAAAATATGACAAAGAAAGAATAGATAACAGGCATAAAACAGGAGAAAGCTCGTAGTGGACCTGTGAGGCGGAAGAGAGATAAGAAATGGCAGCTTTACAAAAACATTGAGAGAGAGAGAGAGAGAGAGAGAGAGAGAGAGAGAGAGAGAGAGAGAGAGAGAGAGAGAGAGAGAGAGAGAGAGAGAGAGAGAGAGAGAGAGAGAAGGGGGGGAGGACTCAGAGACAGGGGAAAAGGGTTGAGAGAGTGCGAGTGTGTGTGTGAGTGTGAGTGTGAGAGGGAAAAAGAGAGTGAGAGAGAGAGGGGGGGGGAGGGAGAGAGTGAGAGTGAGAGTGAGAGTGAGAGTGAGAGTGAGAGAGAGAGAGAGAGAGAGAGTGAGAGTGAGAGTGAGAGTGAGAGAGAGAGAGAGAGAGAGAGAGAGAGAGAGAGAGAGAGAGAGAGAGAGAGAGAGTGAGTGAGTGAGTGAGTGAGTGAGAGAGAGTGAGAGAGAGAGAGAGAGAGAGAGAGAGAGAGTGAGAGAGAGAGAGAGAGAGTGAGTGAGTGAGTGAGTGAGTGAGTGAGTGAGTGAGTGAGTGAGTGAGTGAGAGAGAGAGAGAGAGAGAGAGAGGTGGAGGAAAAGTGTAGAGTGAGAGAGAGAGACCAAGAAATAACCAAGTGAAAGGAGGGAAGATCAGTTTGTGTCTGTGATACCGTCGTTTTTTCGCCCGCGAGAGTTTAAAGCGAATGCACTGGTCGCCCCGTGGCGGTTCTTCTCCAAGAACGGAGCGTGGGCTTCTAATTTAGGGACGGAGAGGGAGAGGAGGGGAGCGCAGCCCCTTGCTTCCCGTGTGAGATGAAGGTATTAACGCACCTTGGCCGGTTTCTTGATTAACGTCAAACAGACTTGGGAGAGTGAGAAAGGGACTCAGAGGAGGCGTCCCGGGTGTTCCTAAAGGTGCAGCGCCTTTAGTGCCGCGGCGGGGAGGCACCCCGCGGGAATCCTCCTGGATGGCAACTCACAGCCACCAGCCAGCCGTAAACACCGCCAGCTGGCAGTTATGGTGTCACACAACCACACTGTACCTGGCCCGGACACTGCTGCGCTACGCCGCTCTTGGACCGCGCGATCTGTCGAGGGATAAGGTGGTTAATCTTGTTCTCCATCGTCGTGTGATACTTCTTCGTAAATCACTTTACTTATTTTTATATATCAATGTATTATCATTATCACTTCATCTCCGTTTACTGTAAATATAGGAATTGTACAACATACGTGTGATACAGTATCCATGCTTCGAAAAAGAAAGGGTGATATTTACATCTCTTCTGAGCCATGATATGTAGCTCTGCAGTTAGGCTTCTCTTTCCAATGAATTGTTGCGAGATGGGATTCTCTTTTATTTCTTAATAAAACACTTACAGTCCTGTTTATGCGTGCTTTGTTAACCAAATCCCAGGAGCACATGCCGTACCGCCGCCGTCTTTTGTCCAACAAACTTTTCGAGCGCACATTCGACATAGTTGTTTAACACCTTGCACATGTGAAGCAGGAAATGCGAAAGTTTTGAGCCCGGTGAGACCCATCGCGAAACGCAACGGCACACCAGGTGTAAACAAACTCTCGCTGA
>NW_028234430.1:23132778-23140278 GCF_977035675.1 Penaeus japonicus
TATTCATTAGTTATTTGAGTTTTTTGCTTGCGAAGAGTGGACTTCAAAACCCAAGTTAGGGTCTTGCATTTTTCATTTGTTTTTGTTTTTGCTGGCTGGGTTAGTTTAAGATTTAAGAATATTTTTAGAGTAAGAAATGAAGATTTTTTTTGGGGGGCCGTGTATCCATTAGTTTTGAAATTAAACACAAAAAACATTTCCTTATTAAACAACTCCCATGTGGTGCAGCTATTAAAGGCATTATTAAGTAGTCATAATTTATGTGTGTATGTGTGTGTGTGTGTGTGTGTGTGTGTGTGTGTGTGTGTGTGTTTGTGTGTGTTTGTGTGCGCGCGTGTGCGCGCATGCATGTTAACTCACACATTTACACACACGTATTACAGCCCTTTTTCTTCCTTGTCTCTGTACTTCATTCAGAAAACTAGCGTCTAGTCCGGTCACGGTCTAGAACAAACAGAACACTGTCTTCCCTTCGCTCTGAGAGTGTCTCTGATGGATAAATTCATCCATCTTTTCACGCCAGCCTCACCCATTCTTCTTTGTCCTAGTTTCACATTTCCCTTATCTATACGTATCTCTACCTTCTTTCCGTCCAACTCTCTCTCTCTCGCTCCCCCTCTCCCCTTCCTCCCTTACTCCCTCCCTCCTCTCCTCCTCCCTCCTTCTTCCCCTCCTCCCTCCCTCCTCCCTTCCTCCCCTCCTCCTTCCCTCCCACTCCCCTCCCCCTCCTCCTTCCCTCCCCCTCCGCTCCCCCTCCCTCCCCCTCCTCCCCTCCTCCTCCCCTCCCCCTCCTCCTTTCCCTCCCCTTCCTTCCCTCCTCCTCCTCATTTCCCCTCCTTCCCTCCCTCTCCCCGTCCTCCCCTCCCCCCCCCTCCCTCCCTCCCCCCCTCCCTCCCTCCCTCCCTCCCTCCCTCCCTCCCTCCTCCCCTCCTCCTTCCCTCCCGCTTCCTCCCTCCCTCCCTCCCTCCTTTCTCCCCTCCTTCCCTCTCTCTCCCCGTACTCCCCTCCACCTCCCTCCCTCCCTCCCTCGTTTCCTTTCACTCTATCTCTGCGCATATTTGCAACTATATTGCGTGTATGGGCTTTGGCAGAATTCGATTGACGGTAACGAAGAAAAAAAATATCTTTCTCACTTTCTTTTCTGTAGCTTTTTCATGCACACGAGTATATACATCTGTAACTACATGGTCCGTAGGACTACCGTCGGAATTCAGTCCAGAGTAACGAAGAAGGAGGAAAGAAAGGGGGAAAAAAGTTGATCGCCCCTTTTGCTATCCCCCTAACCCTCTCCCCCCCCCACTCTTCCCTCTTCAAGAATCCCTTCCAGAGGCTAATTAGCGCTAAAGTTTTATAACGCTTTCCCCTGTGGCGCATCTTTACGGGTATTTTATGTAATCTGCTGGTCTTTTTAATAACATGCATCTATCGCGCTTCACCGAGCATGTAAAAGAGCCGTCAGAGCCAGGGGGAGAGAGAGCTAGGGCGGGGTGGGTGAGGACGTATGGAAATATTGATAGTGTGTTGATGGTGATCATGTGATGAAGGAGAGGGTGTTGTGATAAAGATTAGCTTGGTATTAACTACGTAATGATGGCGGTTGTGATGAGAGTGTATTGAGATATTATAGAGAGGAAACGAGAGAGAAACTGTGGAAACCTTTTGGTTCAAAATTGAGTGCGAAGTTGAGGGAATTGCTAAAAGTAATAAAATCCGAAATACCTCAGCGCATACGAACTTAAAACGCTTTAAAGGGAAAGAGGGAGATGGGTCAGAAAAAACGGTGTGGAAATATTGATAGGGTACTAGTGGTGATTGTGGTGATACAGTATTATGATATTGTGGAAAGATTATGATCAAGTAAGTGTGGAAAATGTGTGAATGAAAATGGAGTGGGAAATGGAGGCGATGGGTAAAAGTGATAAAATCAGAAATATTTCAGCGAATACTAGCTTAGATCGGTTTAAAGGGAAAAAAGGGAGGGAGAATGGCAGATGGTGGGCAGACAGAGAGGGCGGAATATCACAATTGTAGAAATTGGATTGTTGCCTACGAAATAGAAGAGAATAGGGGAGAGAAGAGGGAGACAGACATACAAGAAGACATACTGAGAGAGAGAGAGAGACAGACAGACAGACAGACAGACAGACAGACAGACAGACAGACTGATAGACAATCAGAGACAGACAACGGAGAGAAGAAAGTAGCAGAAGAGAGAAGGACAGAGAGCGAGAGACAGACAGACAGACAGACAGACAGACAGACAGACAGACAGACAGACAGACAGACAGACAGACAGACAGACAGACAGACAGACAGACAGACAGACAGACAGACAGACAGACAGACAGACAGACAGACAGACAGACAGACAGACAGACAGACAGACAGACAGACAGACAGACAGACAGACAGACAGACAGACAGACAGACAGACAGACAGACAGACAGACAGACAGACAGACAGACAGACAGACAGACAGACAGACAGACAGACAGACAGACAGACAGACAGACAGACAGACAGACAGACAGACAGACAGACAGACAGACAGACAGACAGACAGACAGACAGACAGACAGACAGACAGACAGACAGACAGACAGACAGACAGACAGACAGACAGACAGACAGACAGACAGACAGACAGACAGACAGACAGACAGACAGACAGACAGACAGACAGACAGACAGACAGACAGACAGACAGACAGACAGACAGACAGACAGACAGACAGACAGACAGACAGACAGACAGACAGACAGACAGACAGACAGACAGACAGACAGACAGACAGACAGACAGACAGACAGACAGACAGACAGACAGACAGACAGACAGACAGACAGACAGACAGACAGACAGACAGACAGACAGACAGACAGACAGACAGACAGACAGACAGACAGACAGACAGACAGACAGACAGACAGACAGACAGACAGACAGACAGACAGACAGACAGACAGACAGACAGACAGACAGACAGACAGACAGACAGACAGACAGACAGACAGACAGACAGACAGACAGACAGACAGACAGACAGACAGACAGACAGACAGACAGACAGACAGACAGACAGACAGACAGACAGACAGACAGACAGACAGACAGACAGACAGACAGACAGACAGACAGACAGACAGACAGACAGACAGACAGACAGACAGACAGACAGACAGACAGACAGACAGACAGACAGACAGACAGACAGACAGACAGACAGACAGACAGACAGACAGACAGACAGACAGACAGACAGACAGACAGACAGACAGACAGACAGACAGACAGACAGACAGACAGACAGACAGACAGACAGACAGACAGACAGACAGACAGACAGACAGACAGACAGACAGACAGACAGACAGACAGACAGACAGACAGACAGACAGACAGACAGACAGACAGACAGACAGACAGACAGACAGACAGACAGACAGACAGACAGACAGACAGACAGACAGACAGACAGACAGACAGACAGACAGACAGACAGACAGACAGACAGACAGACAGACAGACAGACAGACAGACAGACAGACAGACAGACAGACAGACAGACAGACAGACAGACAGACAGACAGACAGACAGACAGACAGACAGACAGACAGACAGACAGACAGACAGACAGACAGACAGACAGACAGACAGACAGACAGACAGACAGACAGACAGACAGACAGACAGACAGACAGACAGACAGACAGACAGACAGACAGACAGACAGACAGACAGACAGACAGACAGACAGACAGACAGACAGACAGACAGACAGACAGACAGACAGACAGACAGACAGACAGACAGACAGACAGACAGACAGACAGACAGACAGACAGACAGACAGACAGACAGACAGACAGACAGACAGACAGACAGACAGACAGACAGACAGACAGACAGACAGACAGACAGACAGACAGACAGACAGACAGACAGACAGACAGACAGACAGACAGACAGACAGACAGACAGACAGACAGACAGACAGACAGACAGACAGACAGACAGACAGACAGACAGACAGACAGACAGACAGACAGACAGACAGACAGACAGACAGACAGACAGACAGACAGACAGACAGACAGACAGACAGACAGACAGACAGACAGACAGACAGACAGACAGACAGACAGACAGACAGACAGACAGACAGACAGACAGACAGACAGACAGACAGACAGACAGACAGACAGACAGACAGACAGACAGACAGACAGACAGACAGACAGACAGACAGACAGACAGACAGACAGACAGACAGACAGACAGACAGACAGACAGACAGACAGACAGACAGACAGACAGACAGACAGACAGACAGACAGACAGACAGACAGACAGACAGACAGACAGACAGACAGACAGACAGACAGACAGACAGACAGACAGACAGACAGACAGACAGACAGACAGACAGACAGACAGACAGACAGACAGACAGACAGACAGACAGACAGACAGACAGACAGACAGACAGACAGACAGACAGACAGACAGACAGACAGACAGACAGACAGACAGACAGACAGACAGACAGACAGACAGACAGACAGACAGACAGACAGACAGACAGACAGACAGACAGACAGACAGACAGACAGACAGACAGACAGACAGACAGACAGACAGACAGACAGACAGACAGACAGACAGACAGACAGACAGACAGACAGACAGACAGACAGACAGACAGACAGACAGACAGACAGACAGACAGACAGACAGACAGACAGACAGACAGACAGACAGACAGACAGACAGACAGACAGACAGACAGACAGACAGACAGACAGACAGACAGACAGACAGACAGACAGACAGACAGACAGACAGACAGACAGACAGACAGACAGACAGACAGACAGACAGACAGACAGACAGACAGACAGACAGACAGACAGACAGACAGACAGACAGACAGACAGACAGACAGACAGACAGACAGACAGACAGACAGACAGACAGACAGACAGACAGACAGACAGACAGACAGACAGACAGACAGACAGACAGACAGACAGACAGACAGACAGACAGACAGACAGACAGACAGACAGACAGACAGACAGACAGACAGACAGACAGACAGACAGACAGACAGACAGACAGACAGACAGACAGACAGACAGACAGACAGACAGACAGACAGACAGACAGACAGACAGACAGACAGACAGACAGACAGACAGACAGACAGACAGACAGACAGACAGACAGACAGACAGACAGACAGACAGACAGACAGACAGACAGACAGACAGACAGACAGACAGACAGACAGACAGACAGACAGACAGACAGACAGACAGACATCCTGCCTCTCCTCCAGGGAAGACCTCCACCTGAGTCTAGCCACTAGAGGGCCACTGCCCACACGTGTCTGGCGCATCATATTCTTTGAGGTTCCCGCATTCTGCCTTTGAGAGCTCTCGCGACCCGTGTACTGGAACCTTCCACTACACATCTCCCCTTTGAAGAAGCCGGTATGAAAGTTACTCAGAGGACATCAAGTTAACATGCGTTCCGGGGTCGCCGTCTCGCGCGAACTTGGGTGAAGGAACTTGATCTTTCTGCAGAGGAAGCAACTTAAACTTATGCATATGGGTGGACTGGTGGCCTTTCCAAGCAACGGAGAGAGACAAAATAAAGGGAGTTATGGCTGGCTCTGCGTTCCGACCCCAGAAGGCACCTCGGAAGGGAGAACATCGTCCGCCACCCCGGTGATATCCGTCACCTCGTATTCACCCGTGATTAGTCCTTAGCCTTTTACCACGCCCAGATTACATCCGTATGTGACAAGTTATGCAAAATTCACTGTCAGTATGTAAGATTTCTATGCTTGTGCTTATCACTTAAAGTAACAGAGGTTTATACTAGAAAGACGGAGAGAGTGAAAGAGAAGTGGAGGAAGCAGAGATGAAAAGAGGGAGGCAAAGAGAAATGGTGAGAGGGAGGTAGGGAGAGAGGGAAATGGGCAAGGAGATGGAAAGAGTTAAAAAGATGGAAAGAGACAAGGGAAAGGAAATAGACACGGGAACGGAAAGAAGGGAGAAGTAAGGGGAGGGAAAGAGGCAAGGTGAGGGAAAGAGGCAAGGGGAAAGAAAGAGGCACAAAGAGAGAGAGAAGACGAAAAAGAAAAAGAAGAAGAAGAAGAAAGTACCCAAATGGCTTTGAGCTGATGTATGCATTGTTCTAGCGGGATAAACAGCTCAGTGATATGTTAAACAGAGAAAGACCAGAAAATGGAACGAACGACTGTATGCGGACCACGGGAGAAATGGCCCATTGTTTACTAGGCTGGAAAGAACTAACCAGGTGTGCGTGTCTGTGTATATATGTGTGTGTATGCTGCGTAAGGGCGAGGGGGGAAGGAGCCGAGCTCGTGATAGCTCAGTTTTAAACTTAAAAATGAAGTCCCACTAACTACGGGATGAAGAGACAAATGCAGTTGGGGATGGGTCTCTCTCCAGCGCAAGTTGGGGTGGGGTGGGGGGGGCAAAGTACAATAGGCGGAGGGGAAAGAAAGAGAGAGTAAGGCGAGCGTGAAAAGGGGTTAGCGGAGAAAAGACGAGGAAGGATAAAGAATGTGATGTATGGGAAGAAAGGAACGACAGGAGTGTAGACAGGTGGAAGACAAGCGGGTGACAGTGATGGATAATGAGTGCTTCGTTATGGCGAAAGGGAAAGAAGATGCTCTCTATATAAACTGAATTAGTCATTGGGTGAGAAGAATATGGAAAGGAAGAAAAGGAAATTGAAATAGGAAGATTATTTGAAAGGAGCAGGAGTATGATCATGATAGTTTGTTACAACAATTATGGTAGTAATTGGAACACTTATAATGATTGCTGCACTGAATTCAGTTATCATGATAATGATAATTAGCAAGATGAAAATAATGGAGATTGCAAGGATGCTAAGAATAAACGTTACTTTACGAAACAATAGAGAGGGAGAGCTTGCTGAGCTCCCCGGGCCATGGAAACAAGTGGGGAGGAAACTGTGCTGGATCTCCCGGTATATGTAGGTACTCTCGCATGTAAATTAAGTTTTACAGACACAGCCGGAGAATCTGAGATGCATTTCCTCTTGAATATTTACCTTTTTTGTTTGTTTCTTTTGCCTGGATGCCTCTCGTATCCTTTCGCGACACGACAGCGCACTGTCAGAAGCTGAATGTGAGAGGAAATTGCAGACGGAAGTACAAAGCGGGAATGGATGAGTACGCTTCTCCGAAATCGCTCGTGGTCATTTTGCATGCGCCGCATCGCAGCTGCATCTCCTGTCCATTTGATCTCGTAAAGAGCGGCTATTCAGACTGTGTTTATTTTTCTTTGTCTGACCTTTTCGCATATACTGTTCGGTTTTATATATTATAGAGTGTGTGCATTTACCCTCAGTTTCTCTCCTGTTTTATTATTTGTTTTGCTCATTCCGCCTTTTTTCCTCTTTTTTTCAACTTCTCTCTTGTTGTTCTATTGTGCA
>NW_028234430.1:23142778-23147778 GCF_977035675.1 Penaeus japonicus
AGGAAAAATGGAACGAAGCAATAAACGAACTAACGTGTATTTGGAGATTCATGCTAAAAAGAATTGCAATGAATTTTATTTCCTCACTTTAAAATGAAAGTAATGATGACGTTAGTCTGTGATCAATCTCTAAACCTGTAATTAGTTCCTTGAATATGCAACAAATATTTGTTATAATATTTTGCATTTAGTGCGCTGAATTGAAACGCGAGAAATGTTTTACTGAACGCACATTGTCATTTGATTTTTTTCATAATACCTGTAGCTTTGCTTCGATATCATTCCATGTTGTATCCGAAAGAAAAAATAATTTGTTATGTTTTTTTTGTTTTGTTTATGTTTTTGCTGCATCAAAAACTTTACTGATTTGGTTCACATCGGTGAGGCTCAAGAGTATTAGACTTTGGGTGGAGTTTAATGAAATTTACCCAAACTTGGATGGGCGGATGGGCAGTCCATGTCGATATTGCACGGAACTCGGTCTGCTGGTCCAGGGTCTATAGACCCCGTGCTGGTCCATCCACCGAGAAAGTCGGGGCGGTCCAACTTGCGCGTGTATTGTACTCTATATACGTGGGGAACGTGCTTGGGTATCGGTGTCTGTATGTGTTTGATGGGTTGTTAGGAAAGGATTGGAACAAACGGTATTCTGCTGTTACCATGGCAACACCGAGAAAGACGTCATCTCCCTGAGGAAAAAGGAAAAGGTCAACCTGGGTATCCTCGTCTGCTTACGGGAGGCCAGGGAAGTGGGAAGGAGGAAAACGCAAGAGGAATGCAAGGAAAGAGACAAGCCAATTAGATGGATAGTTGTAAATAAGGAGAGCGAGACCTAGATAGCAAGAACGAGAACAAAAGCTAGAGTTATAGCTAGAGCTAAAGTTAGAGCTACAGCCATATAGCAACACTTTGACAAGTTTATTGAGACAAGTGGTTACTTAAATCTCAAAAAGGGTGAGAGAGAGCGAGAGAGACAGGCAGAGACAGAAAGAGAAAGAGGAATAGAAGGGGAAAGAGAACGGTCACGCGCGCGTTAAATACCAAATGAGGTGAATGTGTACAGAGCTTTGTGTCAGGTGTTTTTCTTTAATAATGTTGATCATATCATCGCTAATTGACATGTTAAGGTTAATATGAAGCGCCAAGAAAAATATCACTTAACGGGGAGGAAGGAGGCTCCACACCCTGCTACGACGCACGACCACACCTTGCATTAGTTGTCCTTATGTCGAGGTAAGAAACCTCTTCATTACGTGTTTCCTCGCTGCCACATCTCAATTCATTTTGGAACGGACTCGAAAAAGGAAGAATAAACAGGAACTTTGTGTCGTAGCGAATGGCATGAACCAAAGCAAGTTTAAGAGGTCTTCAGGGAAGGGCCCCAATCTTGAGCCAGTTGGAATACATAATAGATAAACAGGAAAGTAAAGCAGGATCTAGCAGAGATATAGTGTGAAAGGATGACGGGGTTGGGGGGGAGTGAGGCCAAGGCTGCTAGATATGCTGTTGTCTGCTTGTCTGCTTTCGTTATAAGATCTCTTGAGGTACTCAGTTACTTCGTTGTTTGAGGAGAAAAAGAGGAAGGTTAGGTTTAAGAAGCCAAAGGCGATGAGGAATTTCGAGAAAGAGAAAGAAAACGAAATAAATGAAAAACAAATGGTATACTGTACGGTTTCAGATGTTATCGTTTTCGTTCACCAGGAATAGAAAAAATAGAATAGAATAAGAAAAATACATATAAGAAGCTGAGATGAAGTTGACAGATAAATATGTTGGGTAAAAACTTCATACACCCATCCAACATATATATATATATATATATATATATATATATATATATATATATATATATATATATATATATATATTACCCATTTATCTATCTATCTATCTATCTGTCTGTCTGTCTATCTTTATTTTCTCTCCCTCCCTCCCTCCCTCTCTCCTACCGTTTAGCCCAAGGCAGGATATAAAACCTTGGCGAGGACAGCGAGATGCTTAAGGCGTGTCGTCATATTCACGTAGCGGCCTTTTCAAGCACGCTGTCTCGCCCCGGCCGGTGAGAGAACATTTATTGTTGGGATTTGTTTTATCTTGCCGCGCAGACAGAGGCTCTGGCGCGGGTCGGCCTCGGGGGCTCGCCCACGCTGTCCGTTGGGGATTGGACGGCTTACGCTCTTGTTATCATTAGTAGTTGTCATAATCTTTGTGATAATGATGTCGTTGGTGCTGCTTGTGCTGTTGTTTTTGTTGTTGTTGTTAGTTGTAGTAGTAGTGTTAGTAGTTATATTAAAATATTATTATTGCTGCTGCTGCCGACCTCCGATCCTCCCATTATAGACTTGCCTGCGCAACCATGTATTGCGTAACCTTGGACATGCATGTTATATAAAACTCATTCACCGAGCGTTCTTATGCAACTCTCAGCGACTACTGCTGTTGCTACTACCACTAGATAGTTGTAACAGTAGTATTATCATAATGTTGATTATTATTACTGTGGTAAGAATAGTCATGATTTTGAAAATGATGATAGCGATAATGTGTGTTATAGTATGTGATATTATTGTTGTTATTATTATCCTTGTTAATGTTTTATCATCATCACCACCACCACCACAATATCATCATTATCATCATTATTGTCTTTAATTATCATTATCATTGTCATTATTTTGATTATTAATGATAATTGATATTATTATTATTTTTGTTATTGTTGTTATTACGTTTATGTTTGCGTTCGCGCTTTCCCGAGTTCCCGGACGGTGTCATGAATATCTGATCGACAAGTCAATTGATTGTCGAGTATGACAAAGGAAGAAAGTAAGCACATTGCAGCTTTATCTAGTATTGTCGAGGTCGAGGCTGCCAGACGCTGGTTATGTTTATTTGTTCTGTTGTGTTTTTTTCGGCCTTTTTCGGACGATACTGGTGAGGGCAGAGGGATTGAAAAGGACGGTCTAAAATAGCAAGAAATTTGATTTGTTGTTTGTTCGATTCCTTGCTTAGACGAAGAGGGCGCGTGGCAACCTCTTTTCTCTTTCATTTGTTTTCCTTTTTCCTTTCTTTCTTTATTACCTTTTTGTATTTGTTCATTGTTATAAACTTATTTTATCGAAAGTAGATCTTACATTACAAATATTTAAAAGCGATTCATTCACGTCATCCTCCAGAACCCTTACCTGCAATAATTTCAAGTCTTTTTTGGGGGGGTTATTTCAAGGAATGAGAATCATTAACCTCCCCCCCCCATCACCCCGCCTTCACCCCTAGAAGAAATTTCGCAAGTGTAAGCCTTGAAAATTATGGTTCCAGTTTAATGCCCGCGTTGTATTTCACAGGCAAATGAGGTCGGTGGAAACAGCAGCATCCGGCCAAATAGTGTTTACTTGTGTGTGACGTACCTTGAATTCTTGTATGCAATGTGGAAATGTAACTGGAGGCAAATGCTGGGTTTCTTCTTTCTTCTTCTACTTACTCTTCTTTCTCTTCTTCAGTGTCTGTCTGTATTGTTTTTTCTCCTTTTTTTTTTTTTTTTTATTCATCTGTTGGTTTTGGTTTTCGTGTTTTTCTTCTCTCTCGTATTCTTTCTTTCTGTCTTCATATATCTATCTAACTTGATATATATATATATATATATATATATATATATATATTTAGAGAGAGAGAGAGATATGTACACACACACACATGTGTGTGTGTGTGTGTGTGTGTGTGTGTGTGTGTGTGTGTGTGTGTGTGTGTATGCATGTATATATATATATATATATATATATATATATATATATATATATATATATATATACATATACATACATATATTACATATATATATATATATATATACATATGTGCGTGTGTGTGTGTTATGTGTGCAGTAGTAGTAAATCTGCATACCCTCCCTCCCCTGCCCTTTTCTCATACTCCCCTCTCCTTCTCCATTCTTCTCGCGTCGACAGATTTATGAACAACGGCTGAGCGAGCATGTAGTCGACGTGCGGTATGTTTACGTCACGGATCCTCACGCCTTTCGCCGCTCTAAAGGAAACCGAGTACCCGTTGCTTAAGTGTGCGAAAGCCAGTCAGCTACGCCGTACCTCTACCCATGCTGTGGGGCTGGGACCAGGAAGGGCAGAAAGGGAATGTATTGAAAAAAAAAAAAAAAATGGAAACGGATATAAAAGAAAAACCTGAAGGAAGAATTGTAATGTTGATGCTAAAAGAATCGGCGAGTAGGAAAGAAAAAGAGAAAGAAAAAATGCTATCACTCCAGATGATGAACGAGACAGGCAAAAATATCGGGCCCCGGAACCCCCGCGCTCGTAAACCAGCCCCCGCTTAGAAATAGTTGCGAGACAAGGCTGGGAAAAGTCTGATACGATTTTATGGACTTGCAGATGCATATAAAGTGAACGGATGTTGAAGCTTGAGAAACATTATGTTTAGAGTGTGAAGTATCCGTGGCATTGGAATGAGACGAGGCGGCCACTCTCAGCCGCTCGAGAGGGGGAGGGGAATGGGGGAGGGGAGGGGCTCTGGATGGCACGGCTCACCAGCGACAGCGCCGTGATGGAGAGGCGTATCGGCCGCGTCTCCTCGCTGTGACACGGGGCGATCCAGTGTTTGAAAATTGAATAGGGAAGATGGAAAGAAGAAGAGGGAAGGGAAATGGAGGAGGGGAAGGGGGAAGGGAGAATGATCTTGAGAGAGATGGCCGACCGTCTTTGTTCGTCTTCGTGGAAATGTTAGGCAAATACTTCAGACCGAAGAGTTATCAGAACCCTCGATTCTAGACTTGTATATGTCGCAGTGGCATTCAACCCGGGCCGAGGCTATAACGCTCGGTGTCGCGAAGATGAGCTCGAGGTTGTCGAAGCCACTGCCTAATGATGTTCAGGGATGAGGGGGCAGGCCGATGTTATTATGAGTGGTTCATGAGGTGAATGCCGGGGAAACGAGGATTTAAGGAATATTGATACTGAAGATTCACATTTGTT
>NW_028234430.1:23157778-23160278 GCF_977035675.1 Penaeus japonicus
TCCTTGTCTTCTTTTATCTGCCTTTTCTCTCCTCCTCTTCCCTCTCTCCTCCTCCTTCTTCTTCTTCCTTCTTTTTTTCCTCCTTCTCTTCTCATTCTCCATATCCATCTCCTCTTCCTCTTCCTCTTCCTCTTCCTCTCTTTCCTCCTCCACCACCTCCTCCTCCACCACCTCCTCCACCACCTCCTCGTCCTCCTCCTCCTCCTCCTCCTCCTCCTCCTCTTCTTTTTCCTCTTCCTTCCTCGTATCACCCTTCTCATGCCCCCCCCCCCATCTTCCTCTCCTCTTTGTATACGTGCCACGATAAATTCCGTAGTGATTAATAATTTCCGGATTATAACTGTCCG
The DNA here is from genome assembly GCF_977035675.1 of Penaeus japonicus. Lineage (NCBI taxonomy): Eukaryota > Metazoa > Arthropoda > Malacostraca > Decapoda > Penaeidae > Penaeus > Penaeus japonicus. The sequence continues at coordinate 23,158,126 of NW_028234430.1, forward strand.
ATTCCCTTCAGATAACCATGATAAAGTCGTAGAGAGCCGGTGCGGGTGCCGTATTTATAGGTCAGATTATAATGAGCATCTCATTAACCCGGCGAATATATGCGGACCTGTAGCTCGTTGCTGTACTGAGGGACTGGCTGTTCTTTGTTGACTGGGTAGGCTAGACTCGGCTCGGTTGGGTGACTGGATGTTGTTGGTGATTTATTCGTGTGGATGACGGCATGTTGCTAGTGAATCTGTTGTGTGGATGAATTCATGTTGCAGGTGAATAATTTGTGTGGATGACTGAGTGTTGTTTATAATTTATTCGTGTGGATGACTGCCTGCTACAGGTAATTAAGTCATTTGGATGATTGCATGTTGCTAGTGATTTATTCATGTGGATGACTGTCTCGCTGGTGATTAGGTCTTTCGGATGACTGCGTGTCACAGATTACATGTTAACAGTAATTAATTCGTGTGGATGACTATCGCTGATAAATAGGCTTTAGATGACGGCGTGTCGCAGTTTGCATGTTACGAGTAATTAATTCGTGTAGATGACTGTCTCGCTGGTGATTAGGTTATGTGGATAACTGCGTGTCGCTGGTGGTTAGGTCTCGTGGATGATTTCACGTTACTGTTGATTAACTTGTGTGGATGACGCTCACGAGGATCCCTGAGATGTACGTGTGGTTCACAGCACCGCGGAAGAGTTGATATTCGTTGGGTGGTGCGGGACTGGCGATGTGCGCATGAGCGTCACGTGACTGAGGAATCAGAGGTACACCATTTGTGAGAGCCTGTACTTGATAGATCATTAGTTTGTGTGTGATGTAACTCTTTTTTTGTATTATAGAGTCGTTTTTGATAGATTGGTCGATGCGTCTTCTGTTGAAATCAGGATGTGTAATATTTTTGATTAATGGAATAGTAGATACATCCTATGCATATATGCACAAGTGTTCTCACACATTTACGCGCGCGCACACGTACACACACGCACAAATACTCCTTGTAAAACTGCAGGCCCGGGACGATGAGCAAATAGTTTCCATATTTTATGCAATAGCCTCGGGGTTACAGGAAGCTCCACTCCGTTAGCGGCTGGGAAAAGGTTGAACAAATATTGTAACTGTTGCTTGACGTTCATTTTAATATTGCATGAGCCGTTAGTAGCATGAGTAAGTAGGCAGTGTGTATGCAGAGGCATACAATCTAGTGGGCCTTAAGGCAATCCCGAGAACTCTCTGTATAGGCCTTGTACGTGGAAGATTTGAACCGGGGACTTATCATCGCGGCACTGATTGTTCGTCGGAACTGGCTATTTCTTTTATTCTTACGGTAGTGATTGTTCCGCAGTAGAACATGGTTTCTGCTTGATACGCACGGGGTTATCGTCGGTCTTATGCAAAGGTCCCTCGCCACATACAGGTAATTTAATATATTCGCTTAACATTTTTTTCTCAGATCCTCTCCGTTTTTTGAAAATTTCTGAAGTGGCCTGCCGGCTCTGTCTCCCCTCCTTTATTCACAGCCTTCTCCCTCTCCGTTCCTGCCTCGGCGTCGCCCTCCCCAAGCTTCTTCTCTGGTATTTTCCCTCTTTATGTTCGGCGACCCCTCCTTCCCCAGTTTCCCCGTACCCCACTTCCATTCTTCTCCCTTCCAGCATTCCCTTCATCTCTTCCTTCTCCTCCTCTTCCTACTTCTCTTCCTGCTTCTCCTCGTGTTCCTCCTCTTGCTCCTTCTTGTCTTCCCCCTCCTGCGCCTATTTGTCTTCCTCTCCCTCGTCTTCCTCCTCCTGCTCCTACTTGCCTTCTTCCTCCTCGTCTCCCTCCTACCTGCTCTTCGTCTTCTTCCTCCTCCTCCATGATTTTCTCCTCCTCGTCTTCCTTCTCCTCCTCATCTTTCTCCTCCTCTTCGTTTTCCTCCTAGTCGTCTTCCTCTTCCTCCTCTTCGTCTCTTTTCTCCTCCTCCATGTCTTCCTTATCGTTTTTCTCCTTCTATTCCATGTCTCCCTTCTTTTCCTCGTCTTCCTCCACCTCCTCCATGTCTTCCTTTTCCATGTATTCTCCATGTTTTTCTTCTCCTTCTTGTCTTTCTACTCCTCCTTTTCCTTGTCTTGCTCCTCCTCCTTTACCTTGACTTCCTCCTCCTCCTCCTCTTCTTTGTCT
>NW_028234430.1:23167778-23170278 GCF_977035675.1 Penaeus japonicus
TTTCTGATTTATTTGGTAGTAAAGTTCTCGGGGTAGAGGCTAGCCGGACTCTCTCACGCATTATGAATTCGAGGCAGTATTTATGCGACATTTTCAGCATAATAACAGGAAGGAAAAAAAATTGCAACATGTGTCCAGCGAGCTCATCATAAAAAGATTCAACTTCCGTCATCACGGACTGGTCTGTCAGGAGGCGACTGGCTGTATCAGAAGGGTTATTTTACTGTAACACTGAAGTATGTAGAGCACTTAACAAAGGAATGAGTAATTGTGAATGTGATAATGAAATAGAGTAAAATGATGAATATTGGAACACTGTTTCAATAATTGTTGTTACTGATATGATGTATTACACTATTCGTAGTTAACATGGAAATATGTTTTATGTTTCACAGTTAATCACTGACCGATACAAAATTGTAACATTAACGCTCGGTGCATTACAGATGCACTTCGCGTACCAGGGAATCGGAATGAATTTTAATTTGCGATCGAATTAACAGTTACCTTTTTGTTTTGTTTTTCGGTAAACCTTAAAACATTTTTTTTCCAGTACAATGGATATGTATAATTTGTTGCCCTCCCTAGCCTTATCTTCCTAGCATTGTTGATTCGTACCCTTGATCAGACTATGAAACACCTAGAATATGGTTGCCTTCTGTTCGGATACAGTTATGGATTTACGGTTTTCTGCACATTTGCCGTTTTTGTTGCTTCAGTCAGGCTTTCATTGGGAAGGGAGACAAGATAGTTTCCGTTTTTACATACATACACACACACACACACACACACACACACACACACACACACACACACACACACACACACACACACACACACACACACACACACACACACACACACATATATATATATATATATATATATATATATATATATATATATATATATATGTATATATATAAATATATATATATATATATTTTTTGTTATTATTATTATTATTATTTTATTTCATTTATTTATTTATTATTATTATTATTATTATTTTTTTTTTTTTTTGGGGGGGGGGTGAATTAATTCCGTGGGTAATTAATTACATGCATATTTATATATTGTAGGGAACCATAGAGGTAGGACTGGAAATAGAAAAAGGAGGTATGTGCGTTTGTGTAAATTGTATGTGTGTGGAGAGAAATAAAGAGAAAGAGAGAAGGGGGTGGGAGGGTTAAGGAGGAGGAGGAGACCTCCGAAGCCGAAACCGGCTTCTCAGATAAAGGTCCTCAATCCTACCTTTGATGTTCCTGTCGCGTCTATTACTTTACTTCTAAATCCGTCCCCCCCCCACCCTTCCGGCTCCATATTCGTATCCTCTGCTGCCCATTACCGCGGTCGTAATTACGTATGGAGTGGTCCTGCCGCGGGAAAAGAGGCGAGGGAGTGAGAGGAGGGGGAGAGGGGAGAGAGAGTGAGGATAAGACAGGAGGACAGAGGAAGGAAAATATAAAGAGTGAGAGAGGGAGGTGGACGGAGGGGGGGGATGGAGGAAAAGAGAGAGAGATAGGGGAAAAAGAGAGAGATGAAGGAAAGGGGAGAGAGATGAAAGAAAAGAGAGAGAAATGAAGGGAAAAGGAGAGATAAGAAAAGAGAGAGAAATGAAGGGAAAAAGAGAGGGAAGAAAAGAAAGAGAGATGGAGGAAAAGAGAGAGACATGGAGCAAAAGAGAGAGAGATGGAGGAAAAGAGAGAGAAATTGAGGAAAAACGAAAGATGGAAGAAAAGAGAGAGAGATGGAAGAAAAGAGAGAGATGGAGTAAAAGACAGAGAGGTGGAGGAAAAAGAGAGGAGGAGGTAAAGAGAGAGATGGAGGAAGAGAGAGAAAGATGGAAGAAAAGGGAGAGAGATGGAGGAAAAGAAGAGATGGAGACAGAGAGAGGAAGTTGGAGGAAAATAGAAAGAGATGGAGGAAAAGAGAGAGAGAGAGAGAGAGAGAGAGAGAGAGAGAGAGAGAGAGAGCGAGCGGTAGGGACTTTCTCTCTCTCTTTGATGGATCCTTTGTTTGGCGCTGCCATTGTGTGCCTCCGTTATAGTGCGTCTAGGCCTCGACATAGCCGTTTTTAACCATTTACTGCAAGAGCTTTAAGGATCGTAATCTGTAGTCAATCCTCTTTTTCCTTTTGTTTTAGTTTTTCTTCTCTTTCTTTAATTATTTTTCCCTCCCCTCGTTCCCCTTTTCCTCAACTTCCCCCTCGTCAATCTGCTGCAATTTGGTTGTGGAGGACATTTTTGTCGAGGAGGTGAAGTTATCAAAGGACCGTCTGTCGGGTTCTTTCCCTGGGATTTTTCCCTTGTGTTTGTGGTCGATTATTTATTGTTTGGCTTTCTTGTTTTGCCTCTCTCTGTCTCTTTCTTTCCCTCTCTCCTTCTCTCTCTCTCTCTCTCTCTCTCTCTCTCTCTCTCTCTCTCTCTCTCTCTCTCTCTCTCTCTCTCTCTCTCTCTCTCTCTCTCTCTCTCTCTCTCTCTCTCTCTCTCTCTTCCCT
>NW_028234430.1:23180278-23182778 GCF_977035675.1 Penaeus japonicus
TGGGTACGAGAGGATAGGTTTCGAGGCGCGTGTTTGTACGGGGGTGAGAAAATAGGCGGCCGGAGATGCGGTCGGGCGGAGGCGGCTCTCGCCCAACAACGCTGTATGTCTTGCTACCTTATCGCGGGGGCCAGATGTGCCGCCTGTCTCGCCGCCAGCGCCTTCGTCCACATTCCTTGATTCAGATTCGGGTCTCGATCTCGCTCTTTCTCTCTTTCTCTCTGTCTCTTTTCTTTCTTCCTCTTCTCTCTCTCTCTCTCTCTCTCTCTCTCTCTCTCTCTCTCTCTCTCTCTCTCTCTCTCTCTCTCTCTCTCTCTCTCTCTCTCTCTCTCTCTCTCTCTCTCTCTCTCTCTCTCTCTTTCTCTCTCTTTCTCTCTCTTTCTCTCTCTTTCTCTCTCTCTCTCTCTCTCTCTCTCTCTCTCTCTCTCTCTCTCTCTCTCTCTCTCTCTCTCTCTCTCTCTCTCTCTCTCTCTCTCTCTCTCTCTCTCTCTACGCGCGCGCTTGTGGTGTGTTTAGTATTTCTTAGCTGTCACTCGCTCTGTCTTTACGTGCAGGCTATCATCCTTTGCAGACCCACAGTTTTATAATGGCTTCTGTTGTCCACTACGGTATATGTAGATGTGGCTTTTTGAGATTCAGAGTTTAGATTTTTTCATTTTCTAAACCAGAGTTCTCCCGGGCCACAATTTTGTCTATTCATGTTACCTCCTCTCCTACATAGCATTGTCTTACAGTTTCCCTCAGATGCTACAACGCCCCTTCATTGTCTTAAACGCAATCACACTGTCTACCACTGGCACCCCGACCGGCCTTTCCCCGCCTAACAGAGCTCTAAATTACCTCGTACATCCTCACATTGTCTCACATGTCGCGCTCCATGCCCCTCGGCGGCCCTGAACCTTCTTTGCTCGACCAGCATGACAATCTTGCAACGACTCCTTCCATGCCTCGGCGTATTACTGAGCCCTTTCTCTCATCTAAGGCTACATTATTTTATTGACGGATTGACTTACTTTGCGTCCGGCTTTGCTACTCTACGTCTCCTCGTCCACGCGTGTCCTTCACATCTTGATCCATTCGTCCTTTTATATGCTCTAGTAGATGACTGTGCCTTTTGCCTTTCCCTGTCGCCTCCAGTCGTTTTTCGCTGGATAGAGAAACGTTTCGTTTGTCAACAAACAGCGCATGCTGTACCTTCCCGTATGAATGTCGCCCCGCATTGCCTTTGTCGCCCTAAATGGCCCTTTGGTCAGTGTCACTCCAAATAACCCTTCCACTCAGTCCTTTGTCGCGTCGAGCTCTCTTCACACCCCCATCCTATTCTGTTTCGCCACACGCTGTCCATTAAGAGCTGTCCTTTGGCGCCTCACGCTGCCCCTCGTCACTCTACACTGCATTGCACTGCCCCATTCAGGCCCGCGTCCCCAGTCCTCCCAGATCAGCCGGATTTACGTAGTCCTGCCGTGCCTGAGCCAGCCTTCCTGCAGATCCCCGGACGCGGGATGTTGCTCATATCTCCTCTCTCCACCCTCCTTTGCCCCCACTCTGATTCGCTTCCTCTCTACTCCCTTTCTATCCCATGCCTTCCACCTCCACATCTGTCTGTTATCAAGAGGACCCTCATCTCCTCTTCACCTCTTGTTCATCTTGCGCCGACCCGTATCCCGCTTGCCCTTTCTGGCCCGTGCGCGGACGGACGGCAGTAATTGTAGAGTAACACTGAATTGTACTCGCCGCATATGTTGCTATATTAAATTGTTATTGATGTTTTATTATGATGCTGCCGTTGCTACTGCTGCTGCTGATGATGATTTTGATGATTATCATTACTATTATCATCATCATATTTATCATCATCATCTTCCTCCTCCTCCTCATCATCATTATCATCATCATCATCATCATCATCATCATCATCATCATCATCATCATCATCATCTACCTTCCCGTGCTACTACACCTGCTACTGCTGCTATTATTATCTCAAATGCTACTGCGACGACGACAGCGTCGTCAGAAGCAACAGCCACATCTACAACCGGTTTTGCTAGTATTGTTTTTATTATGACTAATATGGGCATCATGGTCACCTTTTTTATTTCAAATTAGTACACTTCTATCATTTCAGCCCCCCCCCCTCCTTTCTCCTTTCCAGTACTAAACACTCTGTGTGCAAAACTGCGCCTAAAACTGCGCCTATTCAATAGATGCGAGGAGAGTGGGGGTAGTTTGCGTTGATTCATTATTCCGTGTGTTTTAGTGGCCATTCTGCATCGCCGTGACGGGTTTATGTGCTCCAGTTGGCATTATGGAGAGAGGCGGCTGCACCTTCCCCTCTCAACGCTCTACCTTACCCCATAGCTTATTCCTTGTTTTGCTCTCTGCTTTACGTCCGCTTTCCTTTCTTTTGTTTCTGCCTCCGGCCTTCCCCTTTCACTTCACTCCCAGTTGTTTTTTTCGTCTTTTATTTATTTATTTTTTATTTGAATTGCCATTCCCT
>NW_028234430.1:23187778-23197778 GCF_977035675.1 Penaeus japonicus
AGGATAAAAGCGAGCCAACAGGTCGAGAACCAACGGACCACTGTTGCCGGCATCGAGTGCGAGGATCCTTTTCTCCCGCTACGCACACAACCGACGCGGCCGCTCCATCCATGGAAAACTTTTAATATTTGTATCGATTCTCAATACACTGTTCACCGCCGCCATGATATGTGGCTTTCCTTTGAGGTTTGTGTAGATCGAGGGAAAAAGAGGGAGGAGGAGGGCGAGAGTGGGTGGCTCAAGTGGTCTCGTTGGCTCTATGTAGTGAAGGGTATAGGAGGGGAGAGGGAGCGAGAGATAGAGAAAGGAGGTGAATAGAGAGGTGAGGGGAATCTGGGGAAGGGGAGGAGCATTACAAGCATTTCAGGTTCAAATAGGTGTTAACTGATGGTGTCATTTGAGGAAACAAACTTCCAAGTTTAAAGCGCCGCTGATATTGGAGGTCGATTATTGATTATTATTTCCCTCTAGTCCCGCAAAGGCCCACAGTACCGTGCTATCTCTGCAGGAATTACGAGGAATCAGGTGTCCGGATTCCAGTGTTTGGGGAGAGCTAAATTGAAGTGGCACATTAAGAAGCAATTGAGGCCCGGGACTCAGTGCGTGGCTTAGGTCCTCGTCCTGCGCGCCTTTGGCTCTCTTGTTCTCGGCTTTTCTCGCCTCTCCCTTCGCTCGTCGTCTTTGTTCGCGACGCCGAGCCTTATCCCTTATTGCTTTTTAGGATCTTTAGTGCGCGTCCTCCTTCTTCATCTTTTTCAGCTGCACAGGGAACGAAGCGGCGGTATTCTTGCTCGACTCGTGACAGTATTCGACGGGTTCTCTTCCAACCTCTTCTCTTTGGCTTATTGTTTTCCTTCACTCTCCTCTCCTCTCCTTTGGTGTTTCCCTCCATCTCTCGCAGCTGTTCCCTGGTTCTACTACTCCTCTCCCACTCGCGAACTGCGCAGTTTTGCTCCTTGCCTTTCCCCTTTATTCATTATGGGCCATTTTGATTTTTTTCTCTCATTGATTACAAGCCTTCATAAGGTCGCAAGGTTATGAGTACATATGGTGGATGGGTCCGCGATCAGGAGGACAGGCGGTGGAGTGGGCGTGACAGCGGGACCGGCACAACTACGCCAGGAGCTTCAGCCCGGAGTGGCTGCGAGAGCCGACTTCATCAAGTATTAACCTCTGCGCTCATAATTTAAACCAAACCCTGGAAGCTCCTTTGGTTCAGAGACGGAAAAATAGTCTCAGCATATCATAAAGCGAGACGGAGAGGGCGTTTAGCAGGACTTGTCTGTCTGTCCGTCTGAGGAAGGACAGCGATTTATGTTTCTGTGGAGAGATTTTTTACGCGAATTGCCTTGCGACGGAAAGTGGGGGGGACGTTTATTTCCTGCATTGCTTTTGCTAACTTTATTCTGTCATTGCAAACCATCTCGGAGAACTTGGTAATATATAGTACACGAATCATGCACTAAGCATGAAACTTTATAGGTAATATTGATACTGAAAGTGTTTTCTCAATTCCTGTAGAGAGAGAAAGATAATGCCAACGCAACAAATTCGGTGATAATTTTGATAATTAACATAAGAATCGCAGCGTAAAAGTGGAATTTCCGAGACCTGTTATTGTATGTCCTTCATTTTCAAGTCAATTCGGGGTGGGAGGGGAGGGGGGTAGGAGAAAGGTATCCGTTGGATTATCATGCATTCTGCGGGGATCCGACAAGGGAGAGGGAGGGAGAAGGGAAGCGCTTGACAAGGAGAAAGGAAAGGGGAAAGCGTGCTGCAAAAAAATGTAGAAGGGGAAGAGAGGAAGCCGAGGAAGGGAAGGGAAAGAAGAGTGTGAGAGAGAAGGTAGGCTGATAGACACATTGTTTGATAAAAAGGAATTGCTGTTACGAGAAGAGTTTGTGAAAGTGCGGGAGATAAGGGATGGAGAGAGGTTCCAAGGGAGGGAGGGGACTAAATGAGACATGGGGAACACTATGAAGAAATCAAGTGAAGTGAAGTGGAAAGGGTCTCGCCTCTTAGCAGTGCCAGAGTGAAGTCGAGCTGCACCTTAATCACGCAAAGTAGCGGCGTAGGAAAAAAAGAAATCCATAATACTTTTCGTATAAATTATCATGGCACTCTTAGGGGGGCGTTGTCGTCGTTTAAAAATCAGCCTTTCTATGGCAGTGCTGAGGCCCTCTAGAATCCTCCCCCTTTTCCCTTTAGGAAAGTCTGATTTATTCGTTTTATGGTGATGCTGGTGGTCGCGAAAACGGGAGGAAGGGTTGTTTCGAACTGTTTCCTCGTAAGGTATAAAATGCATAAAGTTAATCCGGGCGGGGAGAAAAAGCGTCAGGGCTTCATCATGATGAAAAGATGCGATGAGGGATACTTCACAAACCCAAGTAAAACACACACACACACACACACACACACACACACACACACACACACACACACACACACACACACACACACACACACACACACACACACACACACACACACACACACACACACACACACACACACACACAAACACTAACACACAGACATACACCCGCTAGCTTCGTCTTTGATCTCTCGCAACGCCGCACATAAAGTTGTGCTTTTTTCTTTCTTTCCTTCTTCTTCTTGTCCTTTTTTTTCCCGGGATGATGTCTTACCCTACGCGTCAGCTTCGGAGCATCACAGGCGCAAGATACTAAGTTGTTGACAAGTAGCTTCTTGCGCTTTAGTGACTAGAGGGAATATTTTTTTTATGTGTGTGTGTCTGTCTGTCTGTCTGTCTGTCTGTCTGTCTGTCTGTCTGTCTGTCTAGGTATGTAGGTAGGTAGGTATGTGTACGTATGAATGTATATGTAGGTATATGTAGCTAGCTAGTTAGTTAGTTAGTTAGTTACTTGGTTAGTTAGGTGTACGTATGTGTGTGTGTGTGTATATATATATATATATATATATATATATATATATATATATATATATATATATATGTGTGTGTGTGGGTGTGTGTGTGTGTGTGTGTGTATATGTGTGTGTGTGTGTGTTGTATATGTGTGTGTTGTGTGTGTGTGTATATATAATATATATATATATATATATATATATATATACATACACACACACATATATACATTGAGAAAGAGAGACAGAGACAGAGACAGAGACAGAGACAAAGACAAAGACAAAGACAGAGACAGAGACAGAGACAGAGACAGAGACAGAGACAGAGACAGAGACAGAGACAAAGACAAAGACAAAGACAAAGAGAGAGAGAGAGAGAGAGAGAGAGAGAGAGAGAGAGAGAGAGAGAGCGCCTTATAAGGCCTTATAGTTCTCTTCCTCCCACTCCATCTCTTTACGTCTGCTCCCCCACCTGTTCCTCGTACCCCCTCCCTCTTCTAAGCTGTTTATGCAGTGACATACAGAGGGAATGAGTTTGTCTTGAAAGCATTTTTACACTAGAATGAAGGTATCATTTTGCTCGATGCCTTTTGTACCTGGAGGCTTGAAGGTTTACAATATCATTTTAGATGAAGTTTGTCTTTGTTGTTAATGTTAGTGAAAATAGCTTTCACGGTATTACCTGTGATCTGTAAAATGCATTATGCTGTAAGGACTTTATTTGTATGATAGCTTTGCATGTTGGGCACCGTCACAGACTAGTTCAACCCTGTTAGCAATGCAACTTGAGTGCCAATATCATCCGCTCGCTCTATCACTAAGCCCAGGCAGCCCACTTTCGCTCGCCCCTTGTAAATAAATATATTTACAAATGTCGTAATGGTATTCAGAAGCCGTTCTAAGTTGAGCGCTGACGGCGACCAAGTTCACAAAGACTTCTCCTCTCGAGGTTTATGAATATATCAACCCCACTCCTACCCAACGTAACACCACTATCCCCCCACCACCCGCTCCCACTTCCTTCCAGCTTGTCAACCGTTGCTTTGCCTCCTTCCATTACTCCTTCAACCAGCACCGCACCCTCCCTCTCCTACCAGCGCCCCCCCCCCTTCTTCGGAAACGTCTTATTCTCGGGAGTATCGTTGCCAGTGGACCAATTTGCGTCTCGCCTCGTATTAACTTTGCCCCTCATGTCTCCCTCATCACGCTGTTCATTTACATGAATCCGTATCCTGTCCTCGCGCCGTCTCTCTTCTCCATGTCCGCATTTTCGCTTTTCCTGTACGTTTCTTGATTTTTTTTAGTGACTTTCTTTACACACAGACACACGACACCCCCCCCCCCCTGCATATAGAGAAGGAGAGGGTTGGGCGGGAAATGGATGAGGGAGAGATAAATCGATCGATAGATAAGCAAACAGATACAATATGTGTAGTTATGTTTTTTTTTCTTGTTTAATGATTAAAACATTTATGCACATAAAACTTGAATACCTTGTTTGTCTGTATCTGTGTTTGTTTGTGTTCTTGTGAGTACTTCCTTACCGCACCCCTCCTAATTATTAGTCACTCTCTTTCATCCCCCCTTCTCCCCCTCTTACCCCCCTCTCCCGGTCCTCTCTCTCCGCGGAGTCGATGTGAATAAATATATGAAGGATGTGAACGTTAAAGTCATACACGGGCTCCATTTGCATCGCTTTGATCCTCTTCCTTTGAACATCCGCTTTCTACTAAATCGTTTTTCTTAATGTCAGAATGCTAGGTGGGGCTCCTCTCGTCTTTTGTTTATCTGCAGTTTGTTTCCCATTTTTTCGCAAGAGAGTTCTTCGCCATTGCTCTGAACGCGCTATTAATGAGATCATTAGTATGTCTTTCTGATGTAATTGAATTTTGCGAGTGTGTGGCGTATTTTTTTTTTTTTTTCTTTTTTTTTGGGGGGGGTATTTCGAGTTATGATTTACGGCGAACAAGAACGAAATTGATCCGAAAGAATGGTGAAATATGGCTGCGTGACTGACACTTTGGCCATTACAAGGTCGGTTAACTCTTCATTCTTCTCTATGATTTCTGTGTCTTTTTTATCTTTATATATATTTTTCATGGTGTTTTTACTTTCTGGATATTTCCCTTTTCCATATATATATTTTTAATTGTGTTATCATCTCTGATGGCTGCCCTTCTTATAATTATTCTCTTGCACTCCTTCATTTTCCTTCTCTTGTATTCGTCTTAGCTTGGCGACCTAATGTTCCCTTTCGCATGTCAAGAAGCATCGACTCGACCGAGGTTCTCCGCGGAACACTCACCTTGCTTGAAACCTTGACCGGTGAGAGGGTTTCTATGACGCTGGAACGTTATAACGAATAGCCAGGTTTTCCACGGTCCGACTGAAGCGTTGGTTCGCCATTGAACGAAGGAAAAAAAGGGGTTTAAGAATTTTGTTTCCTCTCTCTATATCTCTCTCTTGCTTCTATCATGTCGCAGCAAGTCATTTCCCTTTCTGCTTTTTACATTAAGAAAAAAATGGTTTGTGTGTGAGTATTCAAGAACGTTTTCAGAACGACCTGATACTCTCCCTGGATAGTCCATGCAGAAACGGGCCTTCGTATATCGCTTGTTTCTTTAATGCGAATTCCCAAGGGAGTTCTCAGGCGGGGGTCGGGGAAGCGCAAATATTTTCTTTAGATCAGGGTTGCGATGGCTGGGCACGGACCCGCCCAATGGTTCTCTGGCTCTTCAAAAGCCGCTTGAATATTTTAACACTTCTTGACCAGGACTTTTGAGTATGCAGATTTAAACGGAATTTTCAGAGCTCGGTCCACATCATGGGGGAAAATCTGTTTATGTTCATTTATTCACGTTTAATTTGTGTCGTTGATTGCAGCTTAAACATTAAAGGATTAAAAAAAAATATATATTGGTACTGTTACTGCCTCCCGCTCCCCCTGCCCTCCTTCCCTTCCTCCCTCCCTCCCTCCCCCTCTTCCCCTTTGGACACTCGTTGTGTACACTCGGCTAGAATTGCACCTGTACACTAGCTAAGATTAATTAAGTCTGGGCCTATTTTTTCACTCAGCATTTTGCGGTGGCTTGTTTTAGTTTTAGTCCAAAGGGAATAGCAGAGTATCTCCGTTAGTCTGTCTTGATCCTCTCTTGCACTCTTCTCCCTCATGGCAATTCGGCTTCGCTCTCTACGTTTGTGCGTGTTTGTTTGTTTGTTTGGTGTATTTGTATTGTGTGTGTGTGTGTTTGTTTGTGTTTGCTTGTGTGTGTTTGTTTGTTTGGTGTGTTTTTATTGTGTGTGTTTGCTTATTTGTGTTTGCTTGTGTGTGTGTGATGTGTTTGTTTGTGTGTGTGTGTGTGTGTGTGTGTGTGTGTGTGTGTGTGTGTGTGTGTGTGCTTGTTTGTTTTGTTTCCCATGTTCCTTCTCCATGGCAACTTATATAATGTTTTTATCATTTCCTGCGTTGTCGAATATGTGTTGTTGGGTTGTTTAGTACACTGTAGTGACGTGACGCAGCTATATCCTTAGAGTTCTTTGCATATCAATTCCTAACACACACACACACACACACACACACACACACACACACACACACACACACACACATATAAATATATATATATATATATATATATATATATATATATATATATATATATATATATATATATATATATACACATAAACACACACACACACACACACACACACACACACACACACACACACACACACACACACACACACACACACACACACACACACACACACACACACACACACACACACACGTACATATATATGTGTGTGTATGTGTATGTGTGTGTGTGTTGTGTGGTGTGTGTGTGTGTGTGTATGTATGTATGTATGTATATATGTATATATATATATATATATGTATATATATACATATATATATATATATATGCATACATATATATACATACATATATACATACATATATACATATATATATATATATATATATATATATATATATATATATATATATATATATATATATACATATACATATACATATACATACATACATACATACATACATACATACATACATACACACACACACACACACACACACACACACACACACACACACACACACACACACACACACACACACACACACACACACACACACACACACACACACACACACACACATATATATATATATATATATATATATATATATATATATATATATATACATATATATACATATATACATATATGCATACAAACACACATACGTGTGTGTACCCCCTCTGCGCTTTCCTCCTCCTACTACTCCTATCCGGCTTTCCTAACGCTTTGCCTCAGCCAAGGTCACTTCCTGCTCCTCCGTCACACCTGCGAATTCCAGCCTGCGGCAAGGTCAGCAGTGTCTTGCTGTCCCCCTGCGAGACGTAGGCACATGTTTCGGTCGTTCAGTCTCATCGGGCCCGAGGGAGCGAAGATTCCATCCTTATCCCGAAGGTCGCTGACCGGGCTGCGAAGTTCGGCTGGACTTTCTACAGATCACTAAAACTTTCAGTAGGTGGAAACCAGCTGTCATGAAACAAACAAACAAGGTAAATCTGGCTGTAAATACTGAATGAGTAAACACCAGAGGCGCGTCTCTTGACGAGGACGTGGTCAGGCGCCACTAACTTGGCGCGGCGTAGTGTGGCGTGCGGTTGCACTATTAACGAAGCGGGCCCTCAAGGCTACTCCGGGAGCCTCGCACTATTCCAGACACTGGCTAGCGTCTGTAATTGGGTCGTTCCGTGTATTAAATCCAGGATACACGAAGCTTTGACACGAACTCGGCGAGATGTGAATGCGGTTCTGGCGGAAAGCGAATAAGCAGAAGCTGTTGTGGAATAACAGTTAGGCGGGTTAGGAGGACAGGTGGATTGAATGATGGGCGTGTGGGTTCATAGAATGACTTCACCAATTGTTTGACGTATCTATTTTAGAAAAGATGCATTTTCATGTAATCGGAGTATTTAGTTGAATGCGTTCTCATGATGAAAAAGGGTTAGATTTATTGTAAAAACAGTGTAACTCACATTTTTTTATTCAATAATAATTCAAACCTTTCCACTACATCCATGATATATTTTCTTGCATTGGAATTGCGATTTGATAAAAAGACACACAACAAGTCAGACGCAGATCTGCCGATGCACGAATAAGCCGCGTTGTTTTTCCCGACGGACAAAATGTTTGCTCAGAGATTTTCGGATTTTTTACATCCAGTCGTCCAATCAGGCCAGTAAATTTCAAAGGTATTGCTGCGCTGAGCGTTTTCTCTTGAGTGTCCATCATATGTCGGCACTCGTTAATTTGTTACTTTTTGTGGCAATGACGTGAAATGCTGTTTTTTATGAAAACGCGAAACAATAATTCTGAATGCGAGTCATTGCTTTTGTGTGGAAATTGAATTCCAAATAAGCACTTGAGTTAGCAGAGAGCGGTGACCTGGCCTTGACATCACATATTGTCCCAGGTGACATACATGTTCGGCCGCTCATGTTCCTTTACTGAAACATGAACCGCATTGCCACTCGCTCTTGTCCTCCCGTTTCCTCTTCGCTGAGTAGGAGGAGGAAGATGAGGAGGAGGCGAGAAAGGAAATAGGGGGACGAGGAAGGATTGTGACAGGGATTTTTGTGCATAAAGGAGAGAAGGAAGGAGAGGTGAGGAGAAGAGGGTTGGGATGGGGAGTTGGGGAGGAAAAGCGAGAGGAAAATAGGAGGGTAGGGGATGCGGGAGATGGTAAGAGAAAGGGATGGATGTGGGAACGGATGGTATAAGAGTGAGTAAGGGAGGGGGTGGGAAAGATATAGAGTAAAGAGAGGGTTGAGATGATGATGGGGAGATGAGGGGATGATATAATGATGGCCGGATCTACACTTGGAATATGGACGGGGAATTGGCTTATTCAAGATCCTTAATGGCGAACACTTTTTGAATTACGGAAAAGTTTTTATTTTTAATATTTTTTCTAGGCAGGAAGCTTTAAGTCACCCTTTCCACTCTCTCTCTCTTTTTTTGTCTAGGTTGAGGTTGAGAGACGGGAGTGAAAGAAGGTTAATTGAGAAAAAAAGAGTGGAGATGGAGGTGGCGAACAAAGAGGGTCTGAAGAAAGAGACGTGAGACAAGACGTCGCCGAGGCCTGTGACGTCACTCAGGTGCATGACTGCAAGGGAGGGGGGGGGAGGGGGGTCGACAAGCCCATCTGCTTTCCCAAGGCCGCTTCCTGATGCACTACCTCGTCTGTGTCCCCTTGAGTGTGCTGCAACACACTGCCTGCCGCGACGTCTCTTTCTTAATCATTTTTGTTCTTATTGTTATTATGATTAATGTTGTTGATATTATTGTTGTATTATTATCATTACCATTAATATTACAATTGTTTTAAGTAGTGAAAAAATTATCATTATGTTTGCATCGATTTACATGTATGTAAGTACCATTCCTTCTGATTATTTTTAGTTGCTTTTTCTATGGAGTAGAAACGGTAGGTGATTATCAATAATCCATCCCTCTCGTGCTTGTCTGTCGTTCAGACTCTATGGGTAACTCCCCCTTCCTCAACGCCTCCCTTGCCCTCTCTTTCCCCTCCGCCTTTTTCTGTTCCCTAACTTGACGGAATTCGGGGTGTTAGAAAAAATAAAGTGATGGCCTTTTTGCTCCGTGTGAGTCAACACTCGGCCGAAGAGCTGAATCAACAGCCGACCTTAACTTAACGACCAATTGGTTGGGAGAACCAATACATGTGTGCACGGGTGGATTTTTCTGGGCCGAACGCTACTTTATTTTTCCGCGGTGGATATCTTTCTCTTTTCTCGTATAATTCTACCTTGTATTTATCCGTATGACTTGATGAACATCGACGTGATGGCAACTCTCTCTCGTCCCTCTTCACTTCTTTCGCCTTCTTTCCTCGCAACTCGTCTCTTGCTCTCTCTCCCTTTCCCTCCCTCCCTCTTTCTCTCTTTCTCTCTCCCTCCCCCCCCCTCTCTCTCTCTCTCTTACTCTTACTCTTACTCTTACCCTTAATCTTAACCTTACCCTTAATCTTCCTCCTCCTCTTCCTCT
>NW_028234430.1:23202778-23210278 GCF_977035675.1 Penaeus japonicus
TAGTCCGCGACGAGATAGGCATATCGAGTTTATGAGGGAGATTAGGGGATAAAAAACTAGTAATTGGGGATCACAGGATCAGGTTACAGTCTGGAAGAGCTCAGAACGGGAATCGCTATTTCGAAACTGAACAAAAAGGAACAGCCAATCGGGATTCGCTGCCCGGTTGTATGCCTCCACCCCCCTTCACCAACCCTCATCTTAACCCTTCCGCCATGGCGATACCGAGTGGAGGCTGATTGCAAAAGAAAGGAAGAAAGAAAACAAACGACGAAAACATTCGGTGCCGCTTGTCTCACCTCGAA
Organism: Penaeus japonicus; assembly: GCF_977035675.1. Lineage (NCBI taxonomy): Eukaryota > Metazoa > Arthropoda > Malacostraca > Decapoda > Penaeidae > Penaeus > Penaeus japonicus. The sequence goes on from NW_028234430.1 coordinate 23,203,084, forward strand.
GCTTAAAGAGACGGATGCTTGGTCGCCAACGATAAGAGTTGGTTCAGAACCTTTCAAGGAATCGTGGAAGGGCGGATGAGGATCATAGTCTATCATCAACCTAAGGTCGGAGGGGCAACAAGATCTCTAACATCGATTAAATCGAAGCAGCATCAGAAAGAAAAGTTATCTTCTCCAAGGAAGACAAATGGATCATCCATGAGAATTTTGCGACACATGGAAACGCACGAAACACCTGTTTGTAAACATCTTTGAGGTTACGGCTTTAGTCTTGGGTATTTCCTTGGCAGACTTTCCAGTGCCGATGATATCTGAGTAACTCTAAGCACGGTAATGTGGAAAATGTCCAGGACTTTTACAGATGGAAAAATAGCCTTGCGACCGCGGCTCAATTTTTGCACAAGTATGGATCAAGACGATTCCACCAATTTTCTCGCAAACAACGGTAAAGATAGCATATGTCAGTAGCGATTGAGTGTGTGATATCTTAGAACTAACGAAAGAGGAAAAAAAAATGATAAACGTTTTACCTTTCCATATATCTTGGATCCCATGTATGTGCGATGCGGCGGCGACAAGTTTGCACCTGATAAGTTTTGCGTAGAAAAGAAAAAAAGTTTTCGAAATCAATATTAAAAGTTTGCAAATGTTTTCCTAATAAGATGATACACAATCCATACCTTCCTTCTCTCTCTCTCTCTCTCTCTCTCTCTCTCTCTCTCTCTCTCTCTCTCTCTCTCTCTCTCTCTCTCTCTCTCTCTCTCTCTCTCTCTCTCTCTCCCCCCCCCCCCATTTCCGACCAATTTTATTTCGTCTTGAAGATTTTCCTTGACCCCCCCTCCCCCACCCCCTGCCATCTCCGACACGAGAGGGACGTCGGGTGGGAGTCATTTGTTCAGATACACATCGGCGTCACGCTGGAGTTGGCGGGGCCGTTTTTATTGTTTGTTTGTTGCCGCACTTAATTTATCTCTTGGGCGCCATCAGAGCCGAGAATAAACCTCGACCGCGTGTGATGATTGGGGGTTCTCGTGTGGAGAGTATATGAAGATCGGGAGGGGAGGGAGGAGAGGGGAGGGAGGAGGGAGAGAGAGAGAGAGAGAGGAGAGTGGATGGAGAGTGAGGTAAGAAGGGAGGGAGAGAGAGAGAGAGGGAAGAAGGGAGAGGAGGGAGGGCTGGGAAAAGAGAGAGATAGAGAGAGAGAGAGGGGGGGGGGTAGAGGCAAAGAGGGAGGAAACTGAGAATTATGAGGGTTAGAGGAGGCTTTGTATACGGGGAGAGGGATTATTTTGGTGGAGGAGAAGCCGAATGGAATTAGACAAGGAAATAGGGAAGGAGGGGCATGAGAGAGCTTGGTGAGAGATATGAGAACAGCAAGAGGAAAACAGCGAGGAAATAGGCAGCGATAGCAGAGAGGGCGCAATAGAAATGTTGTAGGAATGAATTACAGGAAAAATAAAGAATGTAAGAAGAGTGGCGGTGGAAGGCGATGGCGGTGGCAATGATGATGATGCATCGCGTCCGAAATACACGCCCTCAAAAAAAGAAAAGAGGCATCGATTGGCCAAGTAATGTCGATGCTGCATGTAGGCCGGGCGTTATTCACCTCAGTGGGAATGTAGTCCGCCGGCCATCCGTCTCCTCACTCACCCGCCGGTGATGGGTCTCAGCGGGGAGGTGAGTCATCCACTAAGAAGATGATCGACTCAATTCCGAGGTACAAATCTGCGTCTTTTATACCATTTTTACATAACCCTCCACCACATACATGAATATATGTATATATATATATACATAATTATATTTACACACACACACACACACACACACACACACACACACACACACACACACACACACACACATATATATATATATATATATATATATATATATATATATATATATATATATATATATATATATATACACATACATACATACATATATATATTTTTTTCTTGTTTTGTTCTGTAACGAGCTCTTTCCGTAAACGTTTGTTTTGGTTCAAAGGAAAACGTCTATTCGGGAACCTTTTCTTGTTCCTTTACCTCTCATTGACTCCGGATTTTGCTTGCCCTTCGAAACTCTTCCCAGAACTTTTCCTTCGCCCTCGCACCTTAATTTGGTCTTCACTTTGGAACTGAACTTAATGCTCAGAAGATTTCCCCATCTTGCTTACAAGCGACTTGAAATTAGTATCGTTATTGAGAGATGGTGTAATACGGGAAAGAAGAGTTTGATCAGATTGTAGAACTCATTCTTTCTTTTTTCAATTAGGGAACTCGGCTCGGTGATCTTTTCATTTGCATAACAGCTTTCGAAATACCACGTTTTGTTCATTTCCACCATGTAGAACCGCGCGTTACTAAACGAAGTTCCTTTATCAGAAGGACTGATCTCCTCCTACCCCCCCCCCCATTTACCCCATCATAGCAGTCACATTCTAGACAAAATTGCTAGTTAGAGTCTATTTCCCTGAGGAGAACCGTGATTCTATGAATAATGTACCCTTGACATTAGCTTTCTTCTGTCTGTATTTTGAAGTGTGTTCACTACGTATACTTATTTTTTTGTGGATGGCAACGGTTTTTATTTATTCATTTCATGGTGATGTAGTGATTGATTTAGATTTTTTTCCTGGGTCAGTCCGTTTTTTTCATTATTAGCTTCCATTTTTTTCCTACTACTTTTACTATATTTTCACGTCTAATATTGCTGATATTACCAGTGACACTGATACTACAAACGCTAATATCATACTACTACCTCTACTATTGATACTACTGCTACTGTTACTACTAACACTATTACTAATTCTAATACTCCTGTTGCTAAAAAGACTCCTGACACTGACACGACAAACACAATTACAATTACTACTGTTTCAGCTATTTTACCACTCCTACTACTATTTCTGCTATCAGTAACATTACCACAATCAGCGAACACTGTGAAATGCTAAAATCCTGCTCCACTCTCTCCTGATCCTTGTCCAGCCGCAAGAAATCATGATTAAGGACCGTAAATTGCAGACGCTCAAAAATAAGTAATCAACTCGTTTTATCTACTCTAATAAAAGAGAAGGAAGATGGGGAGAAAAAAAGAGATAAAAAAAAGGATGAAATTCTTGTTTGAGCTGCAAATGAAATATTCATGTTGCACCTACTGGTATCTCATTAATGCTTCCAGTGAGAGTTTGCCTTATATTTCTGGCTTGCGTTCATCGTAGTGTGCAGAGGAAAATAATTCGTCGTTTTTTTCTTAATTTCCCAAGATAATTACTTTCCTCATCAATTCACCTCAGTTTCATTATCACTGGAGACATTACGTCTTTAAAGTTAATAGAATGTTTACTCAAGTTGAGTAATTAATGTCAGAGCACTTGAAACTTTTTTATTTGTTTTTTCTTTTTTTAATTTGCAGGTTTTGTGGACAGGGATGAAGTTGGGGAATAAGTGTAATTGGGGAAATATATATCCCAAAGTTCGAAATGAGGACAAGGCCTTAATAAAACCGGGACAAATGTTTATAAGGATCATAATGAACGGAGGAAGGTCCTTAGATCTGGATGAGCTTGAGTTAGGGTGATTGCTTCAATAATGATGATGATTATAATTATGTTATCAAGGCTGTTATTACTCGCGATCACGATGGCGCTCGTGTATTAGCGATACGGAAGAGAAAATGAGGGTAGCAAAATGATAGTGTGATGGAGACGATGATAATAAAGATCATAACACTTACTGCCTCATTGATGTTACAATAATGATAATGATACTTCCGATGAATGCAACTTCATTACTACACTTGTTATTGCAATATATATTCCTATAAGTTTTGCTATAACTCCTATAACTATTTTGTAACAGGGTTACTATTGGTAATGCTAGTTCTCATACTATTATTGAGGTTGGTAATATTACTTCTGGTTTTACTTTTAATTATTCTATATCTATCTGTTTATTGCTATTGGTACTGCCTCTACCACGCCAATTACCTATGTCATTAGCACTGCTAATATTAGTTTTGTTGATAATAGTAATATTTCTACTGCTGATTATAGTGATATTTCTACTGGTACTACTAGCAAAACTTCCTCTATCACGTAAATATTGGAACAAAGAATTCAAGAATAGCAATAAAGGTATTAAGTATTGCCCATTTATAAATGCCATTACTGTTCTCTTTTTCCCTTTACCATTGCGCGCATTTTGTTAACAATTTGTTTTATTGTTATCCAATCAAAGTAATTGCCTTGATTTATATCTGCCATTAAGTTTCTCATTACAAGTGATACTGCTGCAGCTTTTTTTTCCTTCTTTTTCTTTTTTTTTCTCTTTTTTTTTTGCCATATATGTTTTTGTCCAATTATTACAGCTTTAAAAAGGTTGCAGAATCCATGCTCTCGATAATGTACAAAATACTTATTATATCAACAAGGTATTGTATACGTTGGCGGCGCTCTCATTAAAGTCTTTACAAGACAAAGGTCGCCCTGGAAACTGGATATGTGAAAAGAAAATTGGATATGTAAAGCCTAATCTAAGGCCTTTGTTTCCTTGCGTTCTGCCGCGGTATGTACTCTGAATAAAGATGTTAATTTTGTTTTTCTCTCTCTTTCTACAGGTAAGGGTGTTCATGATTAGCAGACCACCCGTAGCTTCGCTCTTCTCAGGTAAAGAACAGTGTGCGTGTTTTTTTTTTTTTTTTTTTTTTCTCTACGCCGCAAGTTATTAGACACGTACGCTGATTGGATACTCGGAACCTACGCGGATAGAACGGGACTCCTGATTGGCTCCCGGGAAATAAAGGCGTGGAGGTATACGATCTCATGCTCACCGCAATTTTGCTCCTAGCCCTAGGTATGAGTACTCGAGAAGGAATGTCTTTGATATGAGTTAGATCGCGCAGTATAAAAAGAGTTACAAACAATGATTGTGTCTTGAGATATATATTTTCCCTTTCCCCTTGATGGCTTCACGAGTACACTTGAAGTACAAAGAAAAGGGCGGCTTCGCCTTTTTCCTTCTTTTGCTCTTTGTCATTTTCTTTACTTATCCATCCTCTTTTTTTTACTTTATTTTCTTTTTCGTTCTCAGCTCGCCCTTGCCTCTTTTTCTCTCTCTTTCGAATGACCGATCGTTCTTTTCCTTTTTCTTGTAATTGTTACTAAAGTATGTTTGTTTATTTTATATTTCCCCGCATTTCCTAACTTTATTCTCTATTCAGTTTTCTCTTCCTTGATCATTATTATTATTTATTCATATATCAATTTATATTTATTATCATTATTACCCCTATTTCTTTCCTTTATTCCACCGCCTTTTACCTTCCATCACTCCTTGCTCTCCTGCCCTCGGGTTCCTTGTACTAATGATCCCCTTAAGAATCTTTATGCATGTATTGATAACATGTCAATCATCTTACGTTTATAGCGACTAAGACTCCTGCTCCCCTCTCCAGCCCATCTCCCGCCTCCCCTCCCCCCTCCTTCCCTCCCTCCCTCTTTCTTCCTCATGCCCCCCCCTCCCCCCTTCCTTTCTTCCTCCTCTATGCCCCCACCCCCCTCTTGCCTTCCTCGTCTCTTTCCTCTCGTCCCTCTTCTTCGTTCTCTCCCAACTGCCGTGTATTGATAGCCTGAATCCCCGCTGTCGAGCTTGCTGTCGTGGTGTGTTCCAGGAGTAACTTCCTTCCCCTAACTTCCCTAACATACTGACACTGTTCTCTATGTTGGTGACGGCAATGAGATGATGATACTAAAGGTCGACTAGGATCACATGCATGGAAACTAGGGGAAAATGAGATAGTCATTAACTGTCATTAGTACCACCACGATATTCTTATGGCGACTTGTAAACCAGTGTTTGTTGCAGGTAAAACATGTGAACCTTTCTATCGTGGCCGTACAGTTAGGCACATAAGAACTCACTCGCACTCACACATGCAAGAGACGATACATGCACACGACCTGCGTGAGCAAGGCCAACTCAAGTCACAAAAACGACCTGAGGTTAAGTAACCTCGGTAAAGCTCTCTAAAGGAACGGAGATATTGCCCCGTTAGGCCAAAAGCTATAGAAAACTCCCTGTTTAACATTTACTAAAGGCAAGTCGTGGTTTGACTTCATATCTTTGTTAGTCGGAAGAGGTCATATAAGGTTTCTTGGCCTCGGGCTTTTTTCTCCGACCAGTTTTCCGAGTTCACTTTTATGCTTTCTTATTCAGCTGTCTTCCCTTTTCAGTTTTCCTCTGGCTTGTGCATATTTCACTGATTTGAAGGACTGTGCATGGATCGTACATATAACGTCATTATCCTGACTTTCCATCGATAAGAGACGCGCAAAGGCCATCAACTGTCATTTCATCCCCGCGGAGCTATCCTGAAGCCATTCCAACGCCTTACTCTCTTCCCTTTCCCCCGCTCCCTCCAGCCGTCCCCATATAGTTCATTTGATAGTTTATTCTGAACTAGATATTCTGCTTGCCGCTTTCCCACCCTCCGCACCCTCTCCCGACCTGCTTTTTTGGTCCTGGTTAGTGGACAGACCCATTACCCAAGGTTGGGGAGGGTCGTCGCGCCCCGCTTGGAAGAGGAAGTGTGACGCTCAGCCTTTGATGTGCACGCTGTTGTCCCGTCTGTCTGATGCGACGCCTACTCCGTGCTTTTTTATATATAGTTTGGCGACTTATCTGTGTTGCTTGCTAATGTGATAGCCAGTCCCGATGACGACGAATAGCGAGAATTCCCGTAAGAAATGCGTAGAAACTGTTGTGTCTCTACGGCTGTGCTTACCGTCCGTACTCCTTGTTCATTCTCTCTCTCCCCTCTTCACCATTTTTTTTAAAGCGCTTTGTTTCTCAAACTTTATCATCCCCTGCACTTGCCAGAGCAACGTCGCCAACTCTACATCTTCCGTTGCCACCACTTGCGTGCACGTCTCGGAGATGGACTAGAGTGATTTCATTGTCCCACAGTCTTGTTTGTCCGGGGCTGCCCAGTATGTTTGTTTATCCGTGCGTTCTATTGTTGCAATTTGTCCTTGAACTTCCGGTTATAGCTTATCGTAGCTGGAATATTATAGTGTCGATATTTGACTTAGTGTTGAATATCAGGTATAATGGATGTTTGTGTTCAGGCTGAGTAAATGCACAAGCAACCTGGACGTGCGCACGTGGACAGAGTAATTAAATTT
>NW_028234430.1:23230278-23235278 GCF_977035675.1 Penaeus japonicus
CCCACCTCGAGGATATTGTGTGGATCGGAGCCCGTGCGACCCTCTCAGGTGGCTCCCGGGTGCATTCTGGCTGGATGCTCTCTGCTCATTGTGTTGTCTGAGTGCCGTCATAAATCATAAGTGTTGATACGGAAACTTCGCCCCTCTTGGGTCACACACGTACACAAGCGCGCGATGTCACGGAGCTCAGCTTCCGATTCTGTCGCAAAATTGAATAAATGATATATGTGTTATGTTTGGTATTTTGTCAACGACTTTTTGTGGTGTATTCGTTGCAGTGTTTTGTAACATCAGAAGAGACATCGCCCTCGGCCATAGCCTCCACCTCTCGTTCCACCGACCCGCGTCACAGTGGTGAAAGGAGTCCACTTGTAAACTCAGGAGGACGGAAAAAATACCGGGGCTCCACGAGAGGATGAGAGAGATTTGCTCCTAAGTGTAGTAGTGGTGTTGTGGGGGAGGGGGGCGAAGGGAGAGATGAGTGTGGGCTGTTGGGTGGGTTAGGAAACGGGGCCTGTGTGAAGACGTGAAGTGCCAAGAGTGGGGCATTCCAGTCCTTAGCCCAAAACAGGGAAGGATTACCCCAACCCAGCAGCGTCGAAGGAAGAGAGAGAGGCGGGTGAGACAGCTTGCTTCTGGTGAGATCTAGAAAATGAAAGAAAGATAGAAAAAGAAGTAATGCCAGGGCAGACTTGACCTCCTCTCAGAAAGTTCGCAAAGAAAACCGTGAGAGTTAAGAAGCGACGCAGTAAATGTCGGTAGTGAAATAAAAATTCACGGAAGGTGTGAGGGGAAAGTTTGGTCATGATAATGAGGCCACGAGGATCGAGGAGGAGGAGGAGGAGGAGGAGGGAGAGAATGAAAATCCCCGCCTGATGCAAGTGGGTAAGCCTTCACCTTCAGCGTTCCCGACGGTGGCTCGCACGCCCTCCAAGAAGCCCGTCCTCGCAACGGCAGGGAAGTATTTTGAATAATTATGCCGCACTTTCTTTCTACTCTATGAAGGTGATGTCCGAGAGACAACCACAGAGGCTCGAGTGGGCAGAAGAGCATGAAACCGCGGTAGTCTGCTCCTGCTCCACTAAACAGGTCAATTTACATTTTATCAACGACGTCTTGTCTGGATTGGAGGGCGCGGGGACAGGGAGGGATGGAAGCAGGAAGGGGGGAGGGGGGTAGATTACAGATTCCTTTCCTTGATCTTGAAAAAAAGAAAAAAAATGGATGAACGAAGAAGAAAATTAAACTAGAGGAATAAGGGGAATATCGTGAGCAATGCAAAATAAGAAATAAGAATTTGAATTATGTGGTAACTTTTACAGTGAGGACTGCGAAATTGGAATTAACGGAGGAGAGAGCGCCGTTATGATTTATTAGTCAATTAACCCCCGTCTTCATGGGACAAGGCGCTCCAGTGTGACGGTCATTTGTCTGCGCTTGACGACTTTGTTGAGATTTGCGGAAAACTCGGAATTTTGAGCTTGTGAAATGCACAGAATCACTTTCTCAGCTGTTTCTGTCTGTGTGTATGTGTATGTGCGCTTGTGTGTGAATCCGTGGATGTATGTTTGTTTGTATGTGTGTGTGTGTGTGTGTGTGTGTGTGTGTGTGTGTGTGTGTGTGTCAAAGAGAGAGAGGGATAAGGGGAGAGGGATAAGGGGAGAGGGATAAGGGGAGAGGGATAAGGGGAGAGGGAGAAGAGGAGAGGGAGAAGAGGAGAGGGAGAAGAGGAGAGGGAGAGGGAGAGGGAGAGGGAGAGGGAGAGGGAGAGGGAGAGAGAGAGAGAGAGAGAGAGAGAGAGAGAGAGAGAGAGAGAGAGAGAGAGAGTGAGTGTGTGTGTGTTTTTTTTGTGTATGTGTGCGTGCGTGCGTGTGTATATTTATGTGTCTGAATTCCATTTGAAGTTCCTTTATCATTCTTCTGTTATTGACACATAAAGTATCCCGCAACCAGTATCGTTCACTCTGTATTTTAGTTTTTTGAACCAGTGCTTGAAGTTTTCTGTTTGCATTTGATAGGGAAAGACATTTTCCAGTAACATTACCACAGTTGCGTTCCCATCATTCTCAGTACGCCGAATCATAAGATATTAATCAAGGTCAGTAATGGCAAGGTTTATTCTAAAAAAAGTGGGCTATAAAATCTCAACGTCATATACCGCGTGAGTTGTAACGGAAAGAAGAATTTCCGAATGAAAGGTGGGTATCCGTTGGCCCACACATGCATAACCACGATGCTTATTCTCCGCGGCGATGACTCTAAGGCGCTCAACCCCCACGCAAAACGTCGTGAGAAAAATGGTGATACAATTAAGATCTTGAGGAGCAGCTTAGGTGGCCCTGGAGATTGGCTTAGATTCCAATTTGATTTTCTCCGATAGATAACTCGCTACCTCTTACACTGCCTCTCCCCTCCCCCTCCACCCCTACAGCTTCCCTCTGATCTTGCCCTCCTCCTCCTCTTCCCACCTGTCCCCTCTACCCCTCTCCCCTACTTTCGCCCCCCCCCCCGTCTCCCCTCTTCTTCCCTCCTGAGACAGCTCTCCCCTCGATGCCTAATATGATGGGGATTCTCCTCCTGGATATTAATATTCTGTCTTCCACACTAGCTTGGAGGAAGGAAGGTTGTTGATGCTGCTGTTGTTCTATTACTGCCTTTGTGTAGAGAAAACGGTATTACTCACGCGATGCTTACACAAGAGGTTCATTACGGTTATGTATGTACGGAAATGATCTCGGATATTACTAGCGTAGGGAAGGTATTTACAAGCTATTGGATGGCTCTTTTCATATTTTTTTTTATACTAGTATATATATATATATATATATATATATATATATATATATATATATATATATATGTGTGTGTGTGTGTGTGTGTGTGTGTGTATGTATGTATGTATGTATGTATGTATGTATGTATGTATATATACATATGTATATATGTATACATATATATATATATATATACATTTATATATATATATATATATATATATATATATAAATATATAAATATATAAATATATAAATGTATATATATATTTATATATATATATACATATATATACACTAACTACAAAAATGAAATATGGAAATATGACTAATGACATTTTCATATTGTTGCACAGTGTAATTAGTTTTTGACATTTTTCCCGTTAACTCAGACCTGCAGTTGTGAATGTTACGATTGATCGTTGTTGTTCGGAATCTTGTCAATGACGTGCTGCATGTGCCATGTCCGTTAACCTTAAATTCTTAATTTTAGTGTAAGTCATAAAGCGGCGTGACCTCATGTCCAATGAATACCAAACACACAGCCGCGGTTTTATGGTACCTTAAAAGAAGCAAACGATGAAAGAAACTCAGAAATTGACTCGTTCAGACGTGCTGCGTTTAGATTATTGATTAGGATAATCTGTACCTTCGCTTAACCATCTCCAGGATTAGTAGTTTTGTCGGCCCATACATCACTCGGGCGACAGGCTTAGGCATGGAATAAAAATGCCACGCATACAAGATGTGGCGTGACTCGTCCTTCTTCCTTGCCATGCCACCCACTTTACCCCTTATCGAGCAATGGTATTTGTCTCAGTGGCAGCAACACCAGGCCTGGTCGCATAGGCCTGTGGACGCCAACCCACCACTTTCTTGTTCCGTGTGTTTACAGCACTTGGGACCTTTATGGCTCTTGATACTCTTAACTGCTAATGGCGATGCCACCTCCACCTGTTTCGCACTTTTTTCCATGTAGACTTGTTCTCTTTTCACTATTTTATTATGATTCAAATTGTTTTAAACCGCACGATGTATCTTTTTCATTCCTCTTTCACCCTCTCCATTCCTAGCTGCTGCCTCCCTCCCCCCTCCCTCTTTATCCCTCCCGCCCCAGGCAGTGTCCCAGAACAGTGATCTCGTCTGACGCCTCTCAGGTTACCTCCTTATGTGTGAGTGATGGCGTTACTGTCACTTGTTTACATGTGGGATGTTCGGCCCATACATCCATTACGGGAAGGGGGAGGCTGGGATGTTTTCTTTTGTTTGTTCTTTTTCTGTGGACGTCTTTATGCTTTTTTACTCCTCTGCCTTCTTGGGTGAGCTTTGTGACAATTTTGTGTAAAATGATTATTGTAGTCTTTTTGTTATCCATTTTTTTTTCTTGATTAATGTTTTTTTCCGTGTTTTTTCTTTTGTATTCATTAATGAATACCAAATTGATTGATTCAGTGAATACCTCCGAATTCGATTTCATTTTCTGCTCGACTCACATTTCGGCCATTGTCGCCGTAGACTGCAGAGGAGGATCCTTGAATGTGAAAAAGATATTGAGGATATCCTTGATCACTTGCCCATGGGATGGAGCGTTTCATCTCACGTCATTAGAGAGCCGTTCTTTTCGTATTTTCTCGGTCTGTTTTCTTCTTTTTTTACCTACGTTTTCTATTGTGTATTTGTGTATTCAACTATCTTTTACTTTCTTTAATTTTTGTAGTTACATCATAATATAGGTCCATCCCCCCCCTATTATTTTTTCTCCTCCCATCCTTCATCTTTACATGATGATGATCATCACCTTCATCCCCATCCACATAATTTTCCTCTTCACACACCTCCTCAAAATTTGTAATGCCAACACCTCTCCTTTTCCCCTTTCTCTTCTCTCCTCCTACCGCCTCCGCGTCAAGACGGCCCCTGCGTTCTCGCCTGCAAGGGAGCGGGCGTGCGAGGGGGCGGCACGAAGTGCAGCGTGCAAGGCCGTATTTGTCATATCATTACTTAAAGACAGGGAAAGTTATCTCGGCCTAAGGTAACAAAGTGGCGCTGAGTGAAGGATCAAGCCTCATAATTGGCTGCCTTGCCCCGCGGTTCCGTCCACTGTAATGAAACCAAATGAAAGCGCCGGAACGTGTGTTAACATTCTGTACCGCGGGGAAGGAGTCGCTCTTAAAAATGCAAATGCCCTAGGAGACGTCAGGGATTATGTTCGTTTTGGCCCGAATT
>NW_028234430.1:23240278-23252778 GCF_977035675.1 Penaeus japonicus
AAGTGTGAGTGTGTACTATAAATATAAATGCAAATATTAATTCGAGTTTTCATTCAAACTAGCGTTCGGGTAAAAGACTTGAGAGGTTCGCATGCTTGCCCAATTATCGAGGTACCTTGGTACAGTAAGCGAAAAGTGTTAACAAGCGTGTCGCGTGAATCTCATTTAGTGCTGTTAAATAAAGTTAGAGTTACAGTGGTGGCAATGGCGTCGTTGGAATGATTCTCAGTGAATGAGTGATGTGTGACTTTGGTTAAACAGCCCCTCCCAACCCGCATTGCTCATGTGCAGACACAGTTCCACCTGCGATGCTGCCCCCGCCCTCGCTCCCTAGGTGTGCCTCCTGACCTCGAGGGGCTGAAAGACGAGCACCGCCGCGTTACTCTCATTACCGGAAAGTTTGTCGCATCACGACCTCCTGGAAACGGTAGAAGGAAAAGTAACAAAAGATTATAAGGGGGATCCTTCGGCTCCCATCAACATGAATTTAAGGAAATTTTTCTTGCTTTGTGATACAAGTATAGTGATAGTATGGTAGTTCGAAGTCATTTGTTATGTGTACCAGAAAGAAAAGAAGCGTCAAGTCACATGACGTGTGTTAGAATCAAAAGGTCAGTCGCAAGGGAGTCCCAGTTCGAGCCCGTAGGAGTGGCAGGTAAACCTTACATTCATGGGTGATTATGTAAGCATGTGTGTACCTGCGCGTGTGTCCCCACGCAAGTCCAAGCATGCATACCTAACTCACCTTTCCTCAGTCATCCCGCTTCTCCCGTGCCCCCTCCCCCCAGCCCCTCATACCACGTCTCACAGTCCCTCATGAGCCTCTCAGCTGGCCAAGGCCACAATAGAACAGGTGGCCTCACTGGCTTTTGTTTATTTCCTTCCTATTTTTAACACTGGCTACGATTCTAACGACAGGACTACCGTGTCCGTGTCCCGAAGGGCGATTTCTTTTTCTTTCTTTCTTTTGTCTAAGCCACCGCTGGAATCTGACACCTCCGGAGCGAATGTGCGGTTAAAGCGCCTGAGAGCCAGATAAAAGGACGGAGCAGTACGTTAGGGTTGGGGATGAACATCTTGCATATTTAAGATAGGAAAGGGGCGGGGAGAAGTGGAAGGGCCTGAGCATAGGGCTTTGAGTGGGCTTCCCGGCGAGATGCTGCATGATGGCGGAGCATAAAGGTCGTAGGGAGATGTAAATTAAGCATCCCACGCCCATCCTCGACCTCCATGATGGTGGTTCTCGTGTAGCAATCTCAACATCACCACCGGCGTCTCTTTGATCACACTGGCCAGAATGCTTTACCTTGAGGGGTCCTTCTGCCGTACAGTCGTGAGCCCCGTCGGTTGTGCCCCTTAGAAATGTCAGAACGTAAATGATCCTCATACATTCAGAACCCCATAGACCTATTGCGCTGCGCATTGTACACACAGAGAAATATGTGACCCACGTACACCATGTAAATGCGCCCATGCCTCTTACGCTATGCGCAAGGACGATGTGGCAGGTTGAGGTCTTGCATACAGTGAGGCATGCTGTGGAGACGGGCACCAATACCAAAGAAGTTACGAGGGCCGTGAAGCTATGCGCGATTTCCCGCTTTGGTTCTGCACATGGCTTTACGAAAGCGGCATGTTGTATGTTGCAAAGTCTTGGGGATGAAGGGTGTTGCTTTGCGACCTCATCAGTTTTGCTTCTTTACCTTCTCATTCATAGCCATAATGACCAACGTCCTTACACGGAAGCCCTTGCAAGTCATTTCCATCAGTTAGAGAAGTGAGCGCAGCAGTGATCGCGCATGGATAACTCGTCTCCCGCGGGTGTGGGCGTCCATGATCCAACTGGAAGTGTGCTTGGTCATCCCGCTGTTTTGTTTTCTTCCCGGTGGAGACGTGTCGGTTGCCTTGTCCTCGGAGGGCGGGCGCACTCACGTCGTGACCAAGGACTCTCGTCTAAAAGTTAAATGAAGGCTTTTTCGTCGCCGTCTTGAGTTTACGAGGAAGACACGCATCCTGACACAACTAAATCGCTGGTCTTACGCTGTAGAAAAATCAGTGGAGTTTCATACACCCCCAAACTCCGTGATAGAGTGAGGAGTAGGGATTTTTTGCTGGCTGTCAGGCAAAGGTGGAACTACGCAGAGGAAATTCATTAGGGACACTGTTTGTGAGAATCGCAAAATAACGTGGATTTTTTTAAGGCTTGAATTTATTGCCGGACGGTGGAATTCGTTTATTCGTTAACAAAGACAATCAAATTAAACAAGACAACCTTATTTGTATAGTGATTAGAGGGGAAGGAGAGGGAAATACAGAGAAAAATGTTCGTAATTTAGTCAGCAGCGGAGAGGGCGAGGCGCATGAGCCAAACGGAGTTGTTCAGGGATCGTCTTGGCTGAGGTACCTGGAGAGGGTTCACTTGGTAAGCGAGACACCTGGGAAGAGCCTGGCCGCGAGGATTCGCCAGGTAAGCGAGACACCTGGCTGAGTTAAGCGAGGTGGCGTAGGCGGGAGGTGGTTGGAGAAGAAGGGGGGTGGGATGGGGGCATGACCATGACCCTCCCTCTGTGGGTGGGTTGAAGGGTGGGAGGGAGGAGCGGCTCACTACTTTACACACGCTACACGTACCGAGGGGGCCGGCCGGCTCGTAGTGTTGGTAGTTGTTGTTGCTGTAGAGTTGATGTTGGCACACGCCAACAGAAAGTTTTTTTTTTCTTTCTCCCCCCACTCGCTCACTTGCTCACTCCACCCATCCACCCACATACACACCCGACCATCCACCTACCCAAACCTACCCACCCATCCACCCACCCATCCATCCATCCATCCATCCATCCATCCATCTCTCCGTGTCCTCTTACCTCTACCTCACCTTCTTCCCTCTCACCTTATTTTCAACATTCCCGCCCACCTTCTGTGTGACATTATTTTCGTATAGATATTCTTAACAGTTTGTCTCTCCCCCCCCCCCTCGTTTTTTTAATAGTTAAAGGACTGTGATATCATAACACAAGGTGCCAAGTGAAATGTGCATTCCCGGTTCCGAATGAATGAGGTGTGTCAGTGACTTCCAGGCCCGTACAAGGTGTCAGGGTGTGCCGCCCGCCCGCCGCCCGCCGCCCGCCGCCGCCGCCATCTCCTGCATCCTCCATCACCACGCTGTCTGGCTCTCCTCTCTGCGTCGCGGTGATTACTCATACGTCTTAATGGCATTGTCCCGAACCCGAAATCGATCTCGACCTTGTGCGACGGTTGGCGATTTCTCTCTCTCTCTCTCTCTCTCTCTCTCTCTCTCTCTCTCTCTCTCTCTCTCTCTCTCTCTCTCTCTCTCTCTCTCTCTCTCTCTCTCTCTCTCCCCCTCTCCCTCTCTCTCCCTTCCTCCCTCTCTCCCTCCCTCCCTCCCTCCCTCCCTCCCTCTTCCTCTCTCTCATTCTCTCTCTCTCATTCTCTCTCTCTCTCTCTCTCTCTCTCTCGGCGAGTGAAAACACTACAGGACTTCTCTAACATTCTTATTCAGAGTCTTTTGCGATATTTGCCTACGCCGGGGATACATGGAACCTGTTTATGATAATGTATGAGCGGTTTGTATCCACTGTGCGTTTTGGGCAGGGGGTAAGGGTAGGGGAAGAGGGAAGGGGAGGACAACGCGGCGTGTGTCGCGCGAGGACTAGTTTTTGTGCTACGCCAAGTCTTTCTTATTTCTTCATGAATACGATAGAATATGATTTTGGATTGTTAGTGCTTCCTTTGTAGATTTCTGAGTGTGAAGACCAGCTTCAGGTTTCGTTACGGGCTGTTGTGCGTATTTGATTTTACTTGATATTGACTTTAGATGTATTAAAAGTTTCGATTTGACATACGGATATCTTACATTGAATGATGTATGATATGTGTATATAATTCATCCATCTCCAAATCCTGTGTAATGTCTCGTATGTTAACACACTGGATATCACAATCACCAGGTATATCCGGGTAGACGAAGGCCGAAATACCTTCGGTGCTGCCTTGTCTCCTTTTTGCATTCTTTTGTCATTGAGTTCAGGTTCTTATCGTCGCAATCGGCACGGACTTTGTCGCATTTCCTAGTCACAGGTACAAAGAGAGATCCCTTGGTAAGCAGCTTTTTGCTTTCAAGGCGTTTATGGTTGTAGGGATAAAGGATTAGGGATTCCAAAGGGGACGGGCATGGTAAGGAGTGTGGCGAAGGGGGCGGGGGTGGATAGCCCTTCTGTGCAAAAGCAGGCGGAAGGATAATGGCCTTTGACCGCGAAAGAATGTAGAAGCGTGAGTAGATTTTCTCCAAACTTCACGAAAAGCTCTCGAGTCGTGTCTTCTTCCCTTACTCTCCCCCTTTGTGCGTTCTCCACTCCTCTGTCTTTCCCAGCCCCTTCTTCCTCTGCCGCCCCCTCTCCGTCAGTTTTAGCTTCCTTCTCCCCTTTAACCGGAGGACCTCTACAGGGTTGCTCTAGAGTCTTGAGTCTCTGTCATGACTTGCGTCGATTGTAAATTCTTCCGCGTTGCGTTGTCAGGGACAGGCTGGTGATATAAAGATAGGCTGAAGTGTTTTTCGAAAGGTGTCGTTACCCTTGTGATACGGCAGCAGTTTATGTCAACGCAATTGGGCAGAAGTTGCTTAAGCCTTTCATATCGAGGTTTACCACCTGAAGTGAAGTCAAATCTGACACAGTGCGGACGAGCGTAAAAAGACTCAAGCAGAAAATCTTGTGTTGAACTCGTTTTAATGCACAGTCAAGCAAAAAGTAAACACCTTGCAGCTTATCCCCGGAAGGACTTTTTTCCGACAGATAAATACTGTTCTTCTTTTGTCCGCTCTCATTGATGAAATCCTTCGACTCGCGAGCCCTTTTTCGTGACATTTTCCTCCTCCATTTTCACTCTCTTTCACAAATCATAATACGTTCGCGTGACTTTTGGTCGGTCTCGATGGCAGTGATGGATGGAGCAAGTACATGTTTACTCGAGGTAGGTTGTTCTTTGGGGGCTGCGATGTTTACCCTTTTAGAGCGCGAGTCGACCTTCTTTTATTGCTATGTTTAACTCTCTTAAACTGCAGCTATATCTTTATTCGTTTTTTTTTCTCCCAAGTAATGTACAAGATTATAGGGGACGAAACTACGGGAAAGCGAGCGCGCGTGCGTCTTTGAGTCTGTGTCTATGTTTTTGTGTGTCTACGCCTGTGTTTGGGTGAGGGAGAGTACTTATGTATGAGTGTGAGTGCGCGCACGATGTTATCTATGCCTACATGTCTGTGTCCTTGTGTTATCAGTAATTTGAACGGTTTGTGACAGCGGTAGATGCTCATTAGGCCGGGACCAGGTAGACTCACCCTTACCTGCTGCATTAATGGCTACAAGACTCAACGCTGAAGTCGTGGTGGGAGAGAGGGTGGGGATGGGACTTCAGGTATCAAGGTCGACAGTTGAGACATTCCTGTTTAAGCTGCGGCGCTCGGAATAAACGTCCATGTTTGAGTCTGGGTTAATAACGTTGATCTACAGCATTTTGAAGAATTTCTGTAGTAAGAAGGGAGATCTAATCTTTCACTCGATTTTTTTTCCTCCTTAAATGTTATACCTCTTACAGTTGTGGACCGCAGTTGTTGTGCAAAATGTGTTATTCAATATATGTATGCATTTTATGAGACGCATTTTTTATATGTAAAACGTAATTACACTCACTGATAATAAATTATGCGTGATGTAAGCGAACATACCGAATCCATATTTGCTGTGTCAAATAACTTAGCGTATTAGTGTCAAATGTTCTCATCTCTTGAAATAAGTTGACTTTTAAATGGCGTTTAAGTTTGTTTTCGCTTTAAATTTATCGTATTAAACTAAACTAGCACTTTTACCTTTATACTTTCTCTCCGTCTTTTACTATCTATCTCTATCTATCTGTCTTTATCTATCTATCTTTTTGTCCATCTTTATAGGCAGCTATCTATTCTTTCTCTTTATGTCTCCCTCTCCCTCTTCTTCTCCTCCCCGCCCCTCTCATTCTCTCTCTCTCTCTCTTTCTCTCTCTTTCTCTCTCTCTCTCTCTCTCTCTCTCTCTCTCTCTCTCTCTCTCTCTCTCTCTCTCTCTCTCTCTCTCTCTCTCCTCTCTCTCTCTCTCCTCTCTCTCCTCTCTCTCCTCTGTCTCTCCTCTCTCTCTCACTCTCTCGATCTCTCTCCCTCTCCCCTATCTCTCTCTCTATATTTCTCCCTCCTCTCCCCTCTCTCACTCTATATCTATCTATCTATCTATCTTTATCTCCCTTCTCTTTCTTTCTCTCTCTCTCTCTCTCTCTCTCTCTCTCTCTCTCTCTCTCTCTCTCTCTCTCTCTCTCTCTCTCTCTCTCTCTCTCTCTCTCTCTGTGTGTGTGTGTATCTATCTATTTCTTTCTTTCTTTCTTTCTTTTTCTCTCCCTTTTTCTCTCGATCTCCCTCTTTTCGTTCTCGTTTGCGGGACTCAAGTAATATCAGTAACACTGTATACAGATAGATAGCAGGAATATCAGTCATAAATATCATTTAAGAAAACATAAACCTTTTTATGGCCTGGCGTTCATTTGAATGTTTTCACTGTATCTCATCTCATCGCGCATCCATCTCCTCCTCCTTTCTATTCCCTGACACGCTTGGGAGCAACAGAGTTTTATGGATCCACTTATGATGTGTCGTGTACCAGAGCTTTTGGCGGTCCGTGGGACCACTTCCTCCTGAGCAAAGCGCGAATGCCTGTCACCAAGATACGCACTTTATGTAGTAACCGCGTGTGTGAGGAGTGTTGGCAAATAGGCCTGTATGTTATTCTGTGTTGTTGAAAGACGCGGTCTACTATGTTCCAAGAGGAGAAGAGTCTTGTGCTGGGAGTGTAGGAAGGCCACATATCACCGACTTTTTGAAAGGGCCATATAGCTTATGGCGAGTATAATGCGCCCAACGTAAGGGAGGTATGTGTTCTACGTGTTTAGTGAAGGAAGGATCTGTATACCACATACTTGATTCCCCAGAGGCCTGTAGCTTACATGCCTAATGCAGTAAAGGCATGTATCCGAATGCCGATGTAGAAGAGATTTGTGTTCTACATACTAGGGAAAGGCGTTTTTGTATTCAGGGATGACGCGAGAACATGTCTAAGGCATAAACGCACCCGTGGGTTTTAGCACTGGCTCTTCCCAGTTAGCGCACGACTTTGGAATCTAATACAGCGTTCTTTTAACTAACAGGAATTTTAGTTTATTAACCTAACGATAATATGATGTTTTATGGGTCGAGAGGGGAATGAGCAATTTCTGATTACATAAAATTGTTTGTCATTTTATGTCATTAAAGGCTCTAAACTTGAGTTAGCATTAACATCCGGATGCTCTTGTGGATTCCATCTGGATTTAGATGTCATTGGGGTTAAGATAAAGACACGCCAAGATGATAGACCCTCTAGGGGGAAGTTTGCAATGATTTTTCGATTATATATTCATGCTCACACGCGTAGCTTTAAAATATATCATGTAACTGGGATTTGGCAACACTGAAAAGCTTTTAGTAGACCGACGGAGGCTCTGTGGCAGGCTAACCCAAACTACCGCTTGCCTGTCATAGAACCCTTATTTCTTTCCATTCACAGTTCTTTCTTTCAGTAAAAAGGGAAAAGTGCAAATAGGAACATTCCGCGATCTTTGTTATACGAATCCTTTCCACTTTTCCCTTCGTTAAGCTTTTTTTACGTTGGCATGTGGGCGCAGAGTCCGGAGTACTGGATCAATCATCTGTTTGCGGTTGGTGCTAAATGGTCCATCTCTCTCTCTGACGGGGCAGATCCGAGTTTGTGGATAGGTTCTGACCGATTTCTGCGACATCAGTCGTGTGCTGTATGTGTGTATGCGTACGTGCGTGCATGCGTGCGCACATGGGATCGTGAGTTCATTTGCTTTTGCATGTTACGGTTTAGCCCTGTGTACGTGATATAACACACATCCTATTGTGCTCTGTTTTTGTTTATAAATATAATGTGATATGGATTGTGTATCTTTGGTAATATCTGTATCTTTTGAACCTTCGTTCTGAAGGTTAATATTCATGCATAGCATACTTATCGTGTGATGTACTTTATATACATTTTAAGAATATACCCAAAGGTTGTCTCGGGATTACGATAAGCCAAGCTAAGGAAATTGAGTGGCGAAGACTCATGGCATGTAGCTGAGCATAACGGATACATGTAACTAGCTCTTTACAATCAAGAGAGAGCATGCTATGAGGGTACTTTCTATACTTGGCATAAGGAGCTTTGGTGAAGACGGCTACTCTAGAACATGGTAGCATAATGCCCGGGCGGCTCAGAAGGGCGTCATTGTGGGCTGAGAATGCGAGGGAACATAGCGGGGTTTATGACGCCACTGTGACCCAGGCTTAAACGCCAAAGGGTTTACGTCACTCGACGTCGTTTTCTTGGTAAACCTTAACTTGGCTGTTTGACCTTTGAGATGTCCCTGTCGCTCGATTTACTTTTCTTGGTTTGAGATTTGTTATCTTTAATTGACATAGTTTGAAGGCAAATGAAGAACATTTTGCGTGACTTCGACCCAAGTGCTTTTCGTCACACGTCCTTGTGCTTTGTGTTACGTTAAAACCCTCGTAACCCTCGAGGTTTTCTGTACAACTTATTTTTTCCGGTTCATATGAAAAACTCTTTTAATTTCTTCGGTTTTGATAACAATAGAAGCATTGAATGCAGTTAATTGCACTCTCACTCTTGCGGACTTACAGTGGGCAATGTTTTCTCCCTATTTTCTTATGATTTTTAATTTACTGTGATGTGTGCTGTCATAATAGCAAGTGAAACTGTCAGACATTGCGTTCAAGGCTCATAATCTTAAATCTCAGCTCTTGTATTTCGGGAGACGTAACGAAATGGCTTCAATGTTTCGCTAGGGGAAACATGTCGGTGACATGTTAGATTTTTTCCTCCAGAATGCGTTGCTTCCTCGAAGAGGAATGGAAGTGGTAAGGGAAATGCAGCAATACCCAGAGAAAGTATAAAAGAACGGGAATACGAAAGGAGGAAATGGTAGCATCGGAAAGTTAAGGAGAAGGAGGGAGACGAGGAGAGAAAGAGGATGAGAACAGGAGCCGTACCAGTGTCGAGGACTCCCCACACTCGGGTCGTGACGTCGAGTATCCCATGCTCGTCTCCAAGCCCATGAAGACGGCCGTTGTTGCGGGTGGTCGAAGGATGTTCTTGTTGCTGTAGGAACCAACCCCTCGCCCTTTATTTCTTCTTCCAAATGTTCTACCCTCCCCTTCCCAGCCCCTCAAAGGCTCCTATGTTGCCCCGCGCGATGGGGCTTTGTTAGATTTTTAAGATTCCTTTTCTTAAATATATGCGTGACGTCTGTTTATGTACGGCTGAATGCGATGAGCAAAGGGCGGCGGCCGGACAATAGCGGGTTAAAGGTCCGTGAGGGCCTGGCTTGTCCCGGAGAGCGTGGCACCGAGGCCGGGAACAAGGCCCTCGCTGTTCTCTCATCTTCTCCCCCGCGGTACACCTCCTGTGCCTTGTTCTACACTCGGCCCTGCTCGGCTCCTCTAATTTGACCGTCCGTTATTTTCCTTTTTAGGTTTTGCCTATATATTTATTAGTTTTACGGCCAAAGGTGGATTTATTTTTATGGTGTTATTGTTAATGTTTTATTATTTTTCCTATCCTCTTCATACATTATTCACCATCATTAGCTTAATCATCGGACACATCATCAGCTTCATCATCGGTCATCATCACTTATATTGTTATCATCATCATCACCACATTGGATTTTCATCCCTTTGTCCATCTTTATCTGTACGTCTTCCTATCTGCATGATCTTAGTTTCCCTTTTGAGTTTACTATTACGCACAGCTGTTTGACATGACGCTGGACAATTTGATGGTCCGTCACCTTTTTTCTGGTGCATTGCATAGCCATGCTTTGAAGCGACCTGCACTGCTTTACGTGTTTTGTCAGTCGAAAGTGTACGAGTGTTGAGTAACGAATCAATTAGGTCCGTTATTACGAATGGACGACAAACTTTACCTCCGTGCCTCGAACACTGCCCGCCCTGCCTGACAGCCCTCGGCCCCGCTCAGTCCTGCGCCCACACCCACGACACCACATACGCCACACGCTAATTGGGATCGCCCATTATGAACGCCGGTAATTTGATAGGCCGAGATTGCAAGCGCACTAACGAGAGCTTGATTAATCCTAGATTGTTTAATTAAATTCGTTAGTGGTTGTTATTAGTGTGGTGGCCCAACAGAAGCCCGTCTCGGGAGATGTTGCCAATATTGATCAGCAGATGTAGGAGGGAGAGTAGTAGAATATGGGGATGGAGGAGAGGGAAAGGATGGGAAGGAGTAGGAAGAAGAGGAGGTGGAGAGAGTGATGATGATGATTGTGGAGGAAGAGGAAGGAAGGTAGTGAACCAAAAAGGAAGTAAAAGCTGAAGACTGGAAGCGGGAGAATGAATAGCCTCATATTAGCAATATTGTTGCTGAGGGAGAGGGTGTGTATCTTTGATGAATGTCGGTACTTCGGATCGTTTGTGTTTAAGCAGAGTCGAAAACGTGATCCTTGTTCTTCAGGTGAGATGAAGTTCTCTTAGCACGTTAATGCGCAGGCGTGGCAGCATCTGAATAAATCATTGTTCTATAATTGCTCCCGCTTTGCAGGTGTGTCAGGTTGTGATGTGATTCTTTAACAGTAGTTTCTATCTTTGATAAACTGGATTCGCTTGTGCAGCTGTGTTTATAATGGTTAATCTCGCGGCTGTGAGAACAGGATTGACTAGTTGCGGAGTGGTTATAAGTACCGCTCACTCAGGCGAACGAGATTCCTTGCATATGAACAGGGGAATTTATCCTAGTAAGTTCAGAAAGTGATCGGATAGCTTAAGGACACTGAATCGCGCCTCCCTCTACCACCACGCTCTCTCCACCTGTGTCCTCGTGCCTGGCGTCCGGTTGAGATCAGTCCGTGAATGACCTGCGAGACCCTTTTCCTCCCCTAATGTAGTAGTACCTGTTATGATCAAGGCCCACAGTCGTCCCGGGGTGCCACCCGGCCGTGATAGGGCCTCCCAGCTCACGGCCTCTGGATAATGGCCATCGATTTGTCACAAACTCCCCGCTGTTTATACC
This sequence comes from Penaeus japonicus, assembly GCF_977035675.1. NCBI lineage: Eukaryota > Metazoa > Arthropoda > Malacostraca > Decapoda > Penaeidae > Penaeus > Penaeus japonicus. The sequence goes on from NW_028234430.1 coordinate 23,251,466, forward strand.
TCGCGCGTGGCTTGTACATGTGCTGCTTGTGTTTACTGGTTTGTTTGTGTTTCGGAGAGGTTGCTCTTTGTCTTTGACCATATAGAATCTCTCCGATATTTGTGTACCTGGGAAAGGTACTCAGCCTAGTTGAAACGGTGTGTTCTTACTTTTCTCTTTGCAGCTCTCTCTTTCTCTCTCTCTCTTTCTCTCTTTCTCTCTTTCTTTCTCTATTTTTTCTCTCTCTATCTATCTTTCTCATGTTTCCCTTTCTCCCTCTCTAATCTCCATTCTCAGATCCTCCCACCCAGTATCCTTGTGTTTCTTTCCTCCATCTGTTTCCTGCACTTCCTCTCTCTTGTGCACTTCCATCCCTCCCTTATTTCCATTAAGAAGTAAGCGATTGCTGGCTTGACAGGTGAGGGGCGCGAGGTGCGGCGAGGGACGAGGGGGGCGACACCAACCAATCTGGCTGAAATGTTTTACTTGTTGTGCAACTGGGAGGAAGCCGGACTCTGACGTGGTTACCAACACCATTTTATTGTCCGGATGACCTGGGATAATGGGATGGAATGGTCCGGTCATCGTGTTAAGTGGCGCGCAAATTGGCGGGCTTGTTTGTCGCCTTCGCCTTGGTGGGAGCGCGGCTATCGCGAGGGCGGTGGAGGGGGTTTGGCTGGCGGGTGCGGCCTGGGGGTGGGGGTGGGGGAGACTATGTTATCTCTCCATCTTATCGCTTCCCGTCTTGAGTCTTCTGTTGTCCTCTCTCTCTCTCTCTCTCTCTCTTTCTCTTTCTTTCTTTTATTCTCTCTCTCTTTTTCTCTTTCTTTCTCTCGTTCTTTCTCTCTCTCTCCCTCCCTCTCCCTCTTCCTCTCCCTCTCCCTCTCCCTCTCCCTCTCCCTCTCCCTCTCCCTCTCTCTCTCTCTCTCTCTCTCCCTCTCCCTCTCCCTCTCCCTCTCTCTTTCTCTCTCCTTCTCTCTCCTTCTCTCCCTCCCTCCCCTCCTCTCTCTCTCTCATTCTCATTCTCATTCTCATTCTTCCGACCTTTTCCTCTGATGTTGCCAAAGATGGCCAGAGCACAGACATATTTGGCGAGGCTTAGCAGGCGCGTTGGAAAGACAACTGCTTCCTTTAATCATTAGATGCGCGCTCGCCCTTCCTCCTTGTCGCCTCACCGGCTATTGTGAAGAACCGGGAGATCACATAATATCGCCTCGATCAGCAGGCGGGCTGCGCGTGCAAGGGGAGGGAAGGCAGGGGGTGAGTAGGTAGTGCGGAAGGGGGAGGAGCGTAAACAAAGCCTGTCGTTCAGAAGCGTGCCCTCTTGTTCTTAA
>NW_028234430.1:23262778-23270278 GCF_977035675.1 Penaeus japonicus
AGCTTGGCAGCGCGACTCAGAGACCAATTGCAGTCTAGCTTTGAAATGTGTCGTAGTTTATCTGCAGCAATTGGCGTGAATTATTATATGTGATTATAGCATCCGTCAAAGGGAGGGGCGTATCTGAATTATTTGGTAGGTGATATACTCGTTGCGTTATATTTTTTCTGCGGGCGCTGCATAGCTCTTTAAATTTGTTCGTAAACATCCACTTTGCGCAAGAGTTCAAGTGGCGCGCACTCGCCCGTGTGATTGTGTTGTTTCCGTTTTTTTGTTGTTGTTGAGAGAACTGGTGAGTAGGTTGTTAGAATAATGAACTCATTATGAAACGTCGAACACGGCGACGATTATGAGGTCCCAGTTAATGGGAGAAGGGGAGAGACCATTATCGATAACTCTGCTCTGCTTTCCAGCTCCCCTCCCCCATCTCTCTTTCTCACTCTCTTTTTCTCTCTTTCTCACCCTCTCTCTCTCTCTCTCTCTCTCTCTCTCTCTCTCTCTCTCTCTCTCTCTCTCTCTCTCTCTCTCTCTATATATATATATATATATATATATATATATATATATATATATATATATATATATATATATATATGTGTGTGTGTGTATGTGTATGTGTATGTATATATGTATATATGTATATATGTATAAATGTATATATGTATATATATATGTATATATATATATATATATATATATATATATATTTATATTTATTCCCCGTCCTCCCTGTCCTTCCTCCTTTTCTCGCTACTTACTTCTTCCCTCCTCCTTTCTACTTTCTCCTAACCCTTACATAGCTCTCCCGATTTTAACCCTTCCTTTAATTCTTCCTTACTTACCCCCACCCCCCATTCCGCCCAGAACCCCTCAGAGACAACGTAGCGGCCCCAGGGTAAACGTTCGGGGTAAAGTTAGGCAGGTTAATTGTGTGAGGCGGAGGCGAAGAAGAATAAGCCGTTGTTGTAATCACGGAAGGGGAGCGGGGCCAGGGGGCGCTGATGAGGGGGGCAGGGGGTAATAAATGAATTAAGGGTGAGTTTTACGGGGGTGGGAGGCGAGGAAGGGCGTTAGGGGGGGTGTATGAGAGGACTAGTGCCACTCTACATGGGGGGGAGGTTGTCTGGGGTCTCAGACGTGTTATTAGCTTGTTTGGTAATTTGCGGTATCTTATATTTTACATGTCGCGATCCGGTGGCCTTTTAGTCATGACGCTATTAGGCCTAAAAGCAGTTCGACGTTTCCCAATAAGGGATCTCGTGGCTGCGACTTAGACCAGTTTCAGTCTGTATAAGTGGAATATTAATGACCCTTGAATGATTTATGAAGGAATTTGATTCCATTTGGTGAAGTGGAAGCTATAGTCATGTGTGTGTGTATATAGAAATGGAAAGTCGCCGATAGTTGGGTCCGTAATGTTCTAGGACATCGGAGGGAGATAACTTTGAACGCTTCAGACGTTTCGACATTGGGAAATATCAAACTTCAAATGGCATGAAATTCACGGAAGATTTCGTAGACGTCAGTAGAGCGGAGTGAAGTTGCAAAGAGATATCCAGTGCTTAGTTCGCTATTGGTGCGACATACTTGTGAGTATGCGTTACTTTTAGATTTGCAGTCTATATTTAAGGTGAGAGGAAACAATGGGATGTTAAGATAGACGGATTGATATAGACAGAAAGGGGGAGGGAAAGAAGTAGTGAAGAAAGGACGAAGGAAAGGATTGATAGATAGGTGAGAGAGGGAGGGAGGGAGGGAGAGAGCGAGTGTGTGTGTGTCAGATAGACAGGTATACCACACCTCCCCGAGAGAGCATCAAGTGGATATACTGTTCCAACACGGCATCACACCATCATCACACCACTCTCACCGTCCGCGCTACAAGCCCAATCACAGCAAGGTTGAAGAGGGAAGGGGGAGTGGGGGGAGGGGAGGCTATGTGTGGTGAGGGGTATACCCTGGCGGCAGTTTGTGGCATGATGGCCTTAAGAATTAGGCCAGACATAGGTCGAGGATACATGCCATCTTTCATTTGCGTATTCATTATTTTTTTATTGTTGTTTCCCTCTTGTTGTTATGATGTGTATCTCAGAACCTCAGTCGATGTGGACATTTCTTGGGATGGTGGAAATAGGATGTAGGTCTTTAAAAGGATCAATATTAATGTCTCTTTAGTAATCCCAGTGGCGTTCGTAAGTAGTTTCGAAGATGAGACCACCCGAGTGTCCCCGAAAGTTTCGTGGTGGTTGAGAAAAGACTTCACATTGTATAATTCATTTTTATTCATATAACTTTGGACTTTGTGTACATATTTTCCCCTCCCTTTGCCGTCCCTCGTTCACCCCAAGTTGAGCCTGGATCAAACTCTTGTCCCTTTTGTGGCCTAATTGATGAAGTTTTTGTGGGGGGAATTTATATCTTGCAGTAAAGTCTCTCCCACTTCGCATACGGTATTTTTGGCCCTGTCTCTACGTCTCCATCTCCTGTGTTGTTGTTTTTTTCTATATTTCATAACGGCACCATGTTCAGATATTTAAGGACTGCAATTAAAGGATACTGTAGGTATTCAATCGTCAGACGAAAAAAATAATTAGGTTACGTTTTCGCGTTATGTTTGCATACCTCATGTTTTCTGCCTTGTTAGTATGCCTTGTTTTAAGGAGATGAAAATCTAAAGACGAAAGAAAATGGTAGAAGGAAAAGTTGTATAAAGGGGAAGAGAAAGAATACAAGTAAAGGGGGGGCAAAAGCGAAAAGGGAAGGGGAAGAGAGAAGTGAAATATATGGAGGCGGACGAAAAGGACACAGGGCAGAGGGGTAGGGGGGATTCTTAATGCTTCGCGTGAACCCATGATCATATATCGTGGGAGAGGTGTCAGGATTCCATTTTAAACCTTGTTATAAAGTACCAGGCACCTCTTAAGAAAGAGACCGCCCTCACCCATCGTCCACCCACACCCCTCGGCTTGTTCTTCATCCCCTCGTCTCTTTCATCCTTCTTATGCCCGTTTCCCCTCCTTAGATGCCTCTTCTGCCTCTTCTCACGTGGAAAAATATGAATATATATTTGTATATCTACATGATATTCGTCGTTCAGAGGCGCGTTATGAGAAGGCGGAGTATGATACTTGAGAGCAAAGGGAATTGAATTGGAAAACGGAGAATGACGGGCTTCCGGCGATTTTTATGCTGACTCGTAACGTTAGTCTTTTTCTGTTGAGAGAGAGAGAGAGAGAGAGAGAGAGAGAGAGAGAGAGAGAGAGAGAGAGAGAGAGAGAGAGAGAGAGAGAGAGATAAACAAAAAACACGATAACGTTTGACAAGAACAGAGAGACAGAAAGGAGAGCCTAAGAGAACGGAAAATGAATATATGAAGATTGGCCAGAGGAGGGTAAGAACAAAGCGTGAGAAACAAGAAAAAGAAAGCGAAAGAAATTGAGAGAGAGAAGGAGATGAGGGCGAGAAGAGAGGGGGGAGGGCAGTGCGAGTGGCGTCACGTGCGGGTAAGGAGACAAAGTCAAGAGGGCATGACACCTGGTGGCCATGACGGTACACCTCTTCCACCTTCGCCGTCTTTCTCTAACAGCAGAGGAAAGTCGGATAAAAATATGATAACAAGTATCACCCGAATAAAACAGGGAAGATGAAGCTGTTAACGGTGTGGATAGAATCATGAATATAGAAATAGCAGGATGAGTGCAAGTTTGCATCGCTTTGCTTGTTGTTGCAGCGGGAAGGGGACGGGGTAGGGTTTTGCATTTGTCAGTGTTTCTTCTTCGCTTTTTTCTCTTTTTTTATAAAGATTTTTTTCTTGTGACAAATAGCCACGTTCTGATGCTGATGCAGGGACAATATGATGTGTGGAATCTGTGTTTGTTTAACCTTGAGATGTGGGCGGACAAGCTGGGTTTGGAGGTAGGGGATGAGGGCGTGTATTGATGTTGTAGGTACGTGTCATTGTGTGCGTGTGCTTGTGTGCCTCCGTGTGTGTGTGAGTGAGTGAGAGAGAGAGAGAGAGAGAGAGAGAGAGAGAGAGAGAGAGAGAGAGAGAGAGAGAGAGAGAGAGAGAGAGAGAGAGAGAGAGAGAGAGAGCCTCTGCTACGCAATGTCTGCTCTGCACTTCCATGATGGCCGAGGGTCGTCGCTCGCTGCTCATCGAATTATCTCTCGGGACGTAGCTGGACGTCCCCTTCCCCTCGACCTGTTTTCTCTTTGTCCCTTCCCTTTTCCCCTTTTCTTCTTTGATGTTGTCTCTCCGTTTTACATTTCGTTTCCAATTTAACTTTTTTTTCCTTGTCTGCACTCTCTCTCTCTCGCATCCTTTCCTTTTTTTTCTCACTAACCTTTCACATCCTCTTTCCTGTTATTCGTTTCCCCATTATATCCTATCCCACCCATTTCTGTCCTTTGCTCCTCTTACCTCTTCGTCCTTCCTTTGCTTCCTAGACTTTAATTCATCTCATTTCCTCCACTTTAAGTCTAAGTGCTCTCTAGGAATATGTGTATGTTTGTTTTGCGCTGGTTGTATTAGTTGCGCTTGGGTGGGTGTCACATTCTCTTTGTCTTTAATAAGATGCGAATGGACATGAAAGTAGCCATAATAGGAAAGTCTGTTCTGACGCTTGGCGGGAAATAACTTCCTGTACACAATTTCCTTGGCAAAGGTTGGAACCAGTTCCTCATAGCACGGCCAATGGTTCTATCGCCCTTTCTTTTAACTCCCGTCCTTTCGTTTCTCCTTTCGTCTCTCGTCTCTCCTTTCCCATCGCGCATTAGGCTTCCCTTCCCCTGCACTACAGCGAGCCGTAATTCCCCCCGTACATTAGCTCCTCCTGCCGCCGACCGCGTCTAATGTGTAAGAGGCGAGCGGAAGTACTGGGACGGAGGCACCTCGTCTTCTTATTCATCGCCGTCATTAGCCCCCCTTCATTATCAACACATCATTTCTGCTTCTTAAAACTACTGTTGTCACCAGCACTATAGAAAGTTTTGTCGGGTTAATGGTTGGTTTAACACTCACATTTACGTCCAGATGTTATCACACACACACACACATACACACACACACACACACACACACACACACACACACACACACACACACACACACACACACACACACACACACACACACACACACACACACACACACACACACACACACACACACACACACACACACACACACACACACACACACACACACACACACACACACACACACACACACACACACACACACACACACACACACGAAGAAAGAAAGAAAGAAAAAAAAGCACACAGGCACACAACCACGCGCGGGAAAGGGGGCATTGCGCTGATTCCAATATGTTTCTTTCAAATCACAGATCTTTGTGAGAATTTATAGCAGCCATCCGAGAAGTGATTGTAAAGTGTGATTTATGAAGGATGTCGCCTTGTACCCCCCTTCCCCATTATGCCATTCACCATCACCCCCCCCCCCCTTGCTTGTGATGGATGTGTTATATATGAAATATGTGATGCCGTGATACTGGTACTAATCTTTGACGGGAGACATAGAACGGATAGGAAGCCGTGATGCTGACGGGCCGTCGTCGTCTAGCACCACGTTCATATTAAGTATTTTGGTATCATCAAATTTCATATATTCCTCCTATGTCCGTTATCATTAGTATATGAAATCCTGTTTTGTTATCACTGATAATCATTTACTTATTTATTTACTGCATCCTTGTGAGCGCCCCTCAGACTGAGCTCATAGCTTCCTCATGTTTTCCTCAGCGAGATATTCCTAGGAGTGACCATAATCCATTCATGATGTCACGTCTGTGTAGTGGCGGGGCCGAGCACGTGCGGGAGGCCCAGCAGGTCGCGGCGCCAAGTCCCAAACTTAGAGCATTACGCCCTGGGTCTATGAGCGTTACGCGGGCCTGGACGAGAGAACTCTTTGGAAGTGTTGAGGAGCAATTGCGTTATGGATGGCATGCATAAGCGCGGACGGATCTTGCTTAATATGTCTAGATTGTCTAGTGCCAGTCATTTTCAATTCAGATTGAGTCTCGCGACACACGCTGACAGTTTTGTTTTTAAGGCAACGAACGCACACTAACTACCGTATTAATCCTAGTGACGCATGGAAAATTGTGCATTAGCTCCACCAATCATACAGTAATTTTAAACGAGTACCACTATTGTACTTTATCCATTATATGACCATTATTAGCGCTAACATCCACCCGCCTGAACACCAGCGTCGGTCGCAGTCACCTTTAAGGAAGTCGGTGGAGCGCGTATGTGGCCACGAAACAACACACGCGGCAGCCTCCAAACGTGGATTTGACGTCGCTCTACACAACCCGCAGTCAACCGTGCCCGGAGGCTCGTATCGCTACCTAGAACCGCTTAGTCTCTCGTAAAACAGTTCAGAACCATCTAACCATTTCATTCGCCCTTCCCCATTCCCTTCCTCTTCCCCCTCCCCGCTTCCCTCTTCCTCCCTTTGCTTCGTGTCAATGATGATGGGACTACATTGACTCGCAAACCACTTACCAAGAATGAGGTGAAGCCAAATAACAAATTAACCGCCGTTGGTTAACTATTTTAGTGAGCCTTACAGCTTTTAGCTCTGCTTTTGTTTCATTTTTGATGTAAGTAACATATGGTGTTGAGCATTTATGGTGTCATTATTTAGTGAACGATTATTTTTATCAATGTCTTTATGATTTGATATATATTATGTTACCTTGCAGCTTAGGCCCCGTATTATTACTATTTACATTTAGGTAATTGTTGATATTTTGTTGCATATAGCAGTATTGATACATAGAGTAGCATTTATATAATTGCCACCAATGTTCGGTCGTACTGTTCCTAACAAACCAAAAATGAAGAACAGATATAATTCGATATATGTAAGTCCGTCTTGGTGCGCTTGATTTCCTCTGAGGAATCTTGGAACCGGAGCATCATCTAGTGGCGAGAGGGAGAAGAGGGGAATGAGGAAGGGCGGTGGAGGGGAGAAGGGGGAGGGGTAAGGGTCAGGCAAAGTGGAGGGGGATGGGGAGGGGAGGGAGCCATATTGCCTCAACATCAAATTAATGAGTTTACACACGGTTCTGCTCAACTTCCGACCCGCTCGCCTTGATCCCGGCCTCCTTCCCGCACACCCTCGTCTTCCCTTCCTCATTCTCGCTCACCCCCTCCTTCCCCTTTACCTTTACTCTTCCGTCCCCTCCCTTCGCCTTACCTTCACTCATCCTCCTGCCTTCTTTCCCCATACCTTCACTTTCCCGACTTCCTCCTTTCCCTTACGTTTAATCTCCCTCCCGTCTAATTTCCCCTTACCTTCACTCTCCCTTATCTTTCTTTGCTTTCTCACTCCCTTCTTTCATCTTTTCTATACTCCCTTCCGCATTGATTCGTACCTCATCCTGCGATTCCTTCGGCCTTTTTCCTCACCCCCCTCCCCCTCCTTCCTTTCCTCCCAACTGCTCTTCCCTATCACCCCACCCCCCT
>NW_028234430.1:23287778-23292778 GCF_977035675.1 Penaeus japonicus
ATCATTAAGAGATCGGAAATCAATAAGCGGGCCGAGGAAGCGAGGGTATTTGGCAGGGCGGAGCCACAAGTAATGCATCAGGGATAACAGCCGCTTCTCAGGATGGTGGTAGTGATGGTGGTTGTTGAGGGGGGGAGGGGGCGGCTGGGGGGAAATTGTGATGATAATCTAGGAGGCAGGATTTGCTGAACATACCAACGGTATGTTCAGCACAAGAATGTTGATATTTTAGCTAGTTCTATCATTCGGTGATAAAAGCATTTGTGATAGAGGAAGACAGGGAAAACGAAATAGCAAAAATCTTTGGGTCACACGAGAACCTCCATCTACGTGATGGAAGATCTTGTTTGAGTTGAAAGTAACAGTTTCATTAGCTTTATTTCTTATTAAGATTTTATTCTGACCGTTTCATTATTACTTTTATCTTAAGCCACAGCCTCTTCCTACATCCCCCCATACACACATTCACACTTAAATATTCTTAACAGAGAAGTATAAAAAAGAATCTTTGGGGCATTCACCATTTTCGGACAGTGCATTTTTGTTTACAGAAATCTTTATTGGTCATGAAGGGCGAATGCAATATTTTTTTGTATATTTATAGAAAACTCTTAGACCAGTGTTGTTTTTTCTGTCGTTTGACCTTTTATGTTACAATAGCACCCCATTGTCATTCTCACTAGCAAATCCCGCGCAGGAAATAGTATCCATCTGCTTGTTCTTTTGCCGAGTGAAAGAAAAAGCGGAAGCCAGAGGTCGCAGTACTTATTACTACCCCGTGTACACTCCTTTGTGTCCTCCTTGTCCGGCATACTTGTGAGTAGTCGATTGTTGTTTCCTCACCGTGTGACGGTCGAGCGAGAATGATCGCCGACGGAAGTGTGTTGCTTCGACAGGATCGCATAGCGCCCCCAAACGGCCGCGTTTGTACGGGTCTTTCCTTTTTTCGTCCGTATCGTTTTAGGGGGGATCCTTTCCCTTCCCAGAAATCGACGTGTCTATATTTCTATTTGTCGGTTTCCGTTTTGAACTCGGTCTCTATCTCCCTTTTTGAGGGGAAATGGATCACAAGAGATATGATACGTGAGGCGGCAGTTGGCAGGAACGACGTGGGTGTATTAAAGAAGAAATAACACTCGAGAGCGTTCACCTGCCCGCTCACTACACGCTCGTCTTGTTGGGTCGCTCTTTTATTAGAGCCATATGTTCCTCCGCTGCTTGGAGCCCTGAGTGGGGTTTAATAGATTTAGAGCGGCGTGTTGATCGCCAGGGAGCAAGGCAACGCAGGACTCCCGCCCGGCCAGGAGATCCTCCCGGGGGACCTTCGGACAGACCCAAAATCCTGTAATCTGGGTCCCGCAGCCTTGGCCCCTGGGAGAGGGGTGGGATTGGTGGGAGTAAGGGCGCTGGGGTCAACGTGGCCGTTATTTATGATGGCCACCGACCCAGCATCCGACTTGCCACAGATTACCTCGCGCACCACCAGCGCTCGTGGCATTCTAGCTTTGCTGAGACTTTCGTGGTTTTAGGTTCAGTGTCACGAATTTTTCTGGCTCTGCTACGCCTTTCCTGGAAGGGAAAGGTGAACGGCATCCCTTTCTTCACTTTTTTCACTTATTGCGTAAACATATACGGTCCAACTTCAGAATACTCCAACCTATTTCACAACTTTCTTAACTCTGTCACAAGTTATGGTCCAGTCACTCTCACATCCCCTGAAGTCAGATACAGCAACGTTTTAGTTTCCGTTTGTAGACAAAAGGGATAGAGAATTTTAATAATTTTGTTATTGCTGTTTTGCTTCGCTTATACCTGTCTAACGCATGCACACACACGCACGCATGCACACACACACACACACACACACACACACACACACACACACACACACACACACACACACACACACACACACACACACACACACACACACACACACACACACACACACACACGCACGCACGCTCACACGCACGCATGCACGCATACACACACACACACACACACACACACACACACACACACACACACACACACACACACACACACACACACACACACACACACACACACACACACACACACACACACACACACACACACACACACACACACACACACACACACACACACTTACACACACACACACACACACACCCATATATATGCGTATTATTTAAACGTAAATGTAGAATATATTGTAACTTATTATATTCAGATAAATTATACCTCTTACTCATATCTTGTTTCGTATTGTTTTCTCCTGGCTAAGAAAAGCTGTATGTGGTCTCGCGAGCGCATACAGCTGGCGGAGACGAGGCCTCAAAAGTATAACAGGGTGTAACCGTATCTGGGCCGCCGCAATAAGGGACGGAGCACGGGGAGTGGAGGAGGGGTGGGGGAGAGGTGTTACTCAAGTAATGGTGTCCGGTAATGGACACCGGGGCAAGAGAAAGGTCGCGAGAAGGTGTTAAGAAAACGACCCAACAAATTGAAATACACGAGCTGGTCGTGAGGTTGACGGAGTGTTTCCCGGCCTGGGGAGCTTGTGGCGTGAGAGCGAGCTTACACATAATGAAGTGGAGTGTTGCTGCTTATTTTGCTCTGTGAAAGATAAGGTTATTATACCTTCACTGAATAAGTATTTCACGTTCTAGCTAGTCCTTATTATGCTGTGGAGGACATTCTCCATCGTGTTTGTAAATACTCATGTGACTTTAAATCGCTCATCGCTGTGGACTCAGGAAATATCTTTATATATTATTGTTGATGTTATTCAGATCTCGGCTAAAACTAAAAACTTACTTAAGGGCCAATTTGTGTGCATGTTTTTATTTCCTCATTTGCCATTAGAAAGTTTTAGGAAACATCCTCGGAATCAAAGTTTGTATTCCTAGAAGAACGGCGAGGGTGTAGCCTGTCGAGGGTGGGATGTGAGAGAATTTCTGTTTTTTTTCCCTTAAACTCCAAAGTTAATAGGATTATTGACTTTGGTTTCCGCATCAGCAAGAATGTAACTTATTTTCTGTCGTCTTTCTGGTATGTTTTCTTTGATAATGTGTAAAGCCTTGTCCCCATTTTTCACGACTCTCTGCCCACAATGTGTCACTGGAGCTCCAAGTTGATTTTTCGTGAATTAGTTTGATGTTGCCGTGGTAAATTTGTAGGTGAATATTCAACAGTAACATACTTACACACAAAGGCGTTTGTTGTATGATAGAAGCACTCTTTGCTTGTGGCTTTTGTGACCATTAGCAACCACAACACGCATGCAATGGGAGTCGCACTTCTTCCTCTCCCTCGTTCTGGCCAAGAATCGCGCAAGGAAAAGTCACCCTCGAATTTTTGGGACAAGATAAGAAAATGAAAACGGGATATGGGAGGCGAGCAGTGGAATACAATTCAAAGAGAGAGTAACCAAAAAAAATGTAATGTACTCATAAAATTCCTGTTCATAAAATGGCCGCTAAAACACCACGGTTCCTGTGCCCCGGGCCATCGTGGACAGCGCTGCGGTGAAGAGCAGTCGGGAGATAATTTCGGGTCCACTAAATTGCGAGTGAACCGAGACAAGGGACTGCATTATGCTGATATTATAAAGGTCATGATGTGGGATCCCAAAGGTCGCTGTACGTGTAATTCTGATTTTTTCCTCGGTAATATTTGGATGACATTTCTACTTCATTTCTGGCTGGGTTGTATGATTTTTTTATGCATGTTATTTGTTTTAAAGGCAGCGAACTACATGGCACTGCATTGATATTGGAATGGCGTGGAAGAGCCGACTTTAGCGTGTCGGTGGATGTGAATTATGCATTTGGAGGAAAATATCGAACTCAGCATGTCTTCACGTCGGAATTCTATGCAAATGCACACAGCGAGTCATAGCACGGAGGAGGAACAGCACCTTCTCCTTAAAGCAAATAACGGGCAAGTTTGAGTGCCATTAAAACCGGGACGCCAATGGAATCCTATAGGCGCTGGGAAAGGGCCTGGTCTCCGAAGGTCCTTTTACCCCGGGCCATTCATATTGACATGTCCCAGAAAGGATGGGAGTGTGGCTTGTCGAAGAACAATAACGGCGATATTGTTGCCTCTCGGAGCCTGAATTTCACCGAGTCAGCGTGAAAAGTTCTCGATTTCTAAATGTACCAGAAATTCTGAAAAAAATATGGTAAAAGACAGAGAGGGAGAAAGAGTGGGAGAGGGGGACTGAGAGTGAGAGAGTGTGAGAATGAGAGAGAGGGAAAGAGAGAGAGAAAGAGAGAGAGAGATACACTATTAAAGAAATAGAGTATATGTTTATTCACTCAGTATTTTTCTCAATTTTTTGGCGGGGGTGTTGACCATGGTTTAGTGATATTTTTTATACTCCCGTCGGCTTTTCCTGAACTGTTGTTGTTAAGACACGCTTTTGCCTAATGCGTGTTTCCCTAAAGCTAGCCACATCCCCACCAAGGCAAGCGAGTAACAGTAACCTCTCCCTTACCCTCTCTTGTACTTACACTCTCGCTGTCTCTCTCTTGTTTACTTGTTTGTCTGTTGAACCATCTTTCTCCAATATATAACTTTATTCTCTTTCATGAAAAAAATCATATCTTCTTTCAATACTGTGCTATTGTATTCCTCATAAAGAGGTAGATTCACGAACTCTTTCCAGTATCGGGAATAACTCGAATGATTACACAACAATTTCTCTTTCTTTCTCGTATTCTCTCTTTTTTAGAAACTGAGTGTCTCAATGTTTTGCTTTCGTTGAATAAGCAGAACTTAGTCGTATGGAGGAAGGAACGAAAGTTCACACTATCCACTTGGGAGTAATGGAAGAGGGATATAAATCGTGGGTTATTAATAAGGGAGAAAAGGAGGATATGTGTGGTTGAGCGAGAAAGAGGAGAGGAAAGAATGGCAAACAGAGAACTAGAAAAGTGCCAGGAATGAAGAAAGATCCAAGATACAGAAATGGAAAGTAAGAATGTAAACAAAGAATCGAAGAGATG
>NW_028234430.1:23300278-23312778 GCF_977035675.1 Penaeus japonicus
AGGAGAGTTTTGTTCAGAGATCGTGACCAAAAGGACCCTTGGGTTGTGCAATCTCATTTAAGAGGTCTCAAAACACAAAAGCTCCTGGCTAAGATATTCCCTGCGTAGCTAAAAGCATCGTGAGTTCCTAAAAAGACGCCCCTCGATTTGCTCTGCCATCCATGGCTGATTACATATCAATCGATGCTGCAGTACGGATGAGCCATCGTTAAGGAATTATCAAAGATGTACTATGTAAGAGATGTAATGCAGAAGCGATAGATACATGTGATAGATGGCTATGAAAGGCAACTCGATATACAGTAGATGTACAAAATAAAGTGTTAAGGCATCGTGGAAGGTTATGACAGGATAAAGTGATGTAAGGGACATGGTGGAATGTGCTAAAGAGTTATGTAATGTTACTGGATAGGGTGACGTGGATGGTTCATTGCGACCCTCCGTTAAGATGGTCGTGAGGGAGAAGATAAGGTTATACTTCGTCATTGTGCGGGCGCGAGGGGTCTTTAGCTTAATTCAAGTCTTTTTGTTGAACTTCATGCGTTGTGTTTGTATTTACACGCTTATACTGTTTGTGTTTGGTGTGCCGTTACGTTGACTCGTGTATCCGTATATGTACATGCTGACATCTACACTGAGGTTAGTACATAGATGCATGAATATGAATTTATTTATGTGTTTGTATGTGTGTGCTTATATCTGGAGATCATACTATAAAACTGAGCGATATGTTTTCACTAAGGTAAACAAAGCTCTCGGCTATGATTTCATTCGTCCCCAAGGCCAACGTTTAAGTGAAAGTGATGGATAATGTCTTGAAGAAAACACTCGGTTTTTTATTTTCCTTTTTTCACTATAACTCTTGTTTTTTTCTTTACATACCTTTCTTCATTTTTTTCATTACATCACTCTTCTTCATCCTTCTGTCTGTTCATATACATGTTTCTCTAATCTTTTTCATGCCTCCCATATACCTAATGGCTTTTTAGAACATTTGCCTTTTACCCTGCACTCTCATTTTTCGTTTTTTTATATTACTTTTATGTGTTTACTCTCTCTCTTTCTCTCTCTCTCTCTCTCTCTCTCTCTCTCTCTCTCTCTCTCTCTCTCTCTCTCTCTCTCTCCCTCTCTCCCCCTCTCTCTCTCCCCCCGTCCCTCTCTCCCTCTATCCCTCACTCCTGTCTCCCCTCTCTACATCCCTCTGGCCTGCGCTGTATCTTTACATCCAGTTAATCCATTTTCGTTTCCCTTCCCTTCCGTCCAACGTGTAATCCTCCACTTCATCCCATCTCCATGTCACCCAGCTGGTTTCTCCCCCCCCCCCCTCCTCAACCCTTTCCGTCTCTCTCCTGCTTCCCCTTTCTCTCTCTATCCCCCCCTCCTCTCCTCCGCTTGGCACTGCCCCCCCCCTCTTGTGTCTCTCCTACCCCCATCCCTCACCCCGTGCCTCCTCGTTCTTAATCAATATTTTCTCTTATTTTGCTTTTTACTCGCTTTGCTTTTGCCTTCTTCTTACTCTTTGTATTCTCGGTGTTGGACTTAAGCTCTCCACCTGAGTCTTTCTTTCTGACACTTTCTGACGCTTCTTTTTCTCCTGCCTTCTGTTTCTCTCCTCTTGCTCCTCATCCCCCTCCACCGCCTCTCCTATCCCTTCCCCTCTCACCCTTTTCCCCTTCCTCTCCCTCTTATCTTGTTTATTTTCATTATCTTAATCCGCCGTTCTCCGGAGATGAGGGTGAAGCTGCGAGGGTATTCTTCTGGAGGCAGTGCATGCTTGCAGGATGTGAAAACACACACATTTGCCATTAGAACACGCTGTGCATTCGCCAAATTAATTGCATAATTTTTTCTGTAATCTCCACCCCACCCCCCATTCCCGCCTCCCATCCCACACACACACACACACACACACTCCCCTCACTCACCCGCACTCACCCTCAAGTCAGACCTCACAGCCAAAGCGGATCAAGACATGGAGAGTAGGGGTGAGGGGGGGGGGGCGAGTGTCTCTCCTCTCGAGGGGAAGATTTTAGTGTTTATCTCGGGTAAGTGCGACTTATCACTCACCGTCAGCTAGAAATACCCACGAGTGGAAGGGAAGAAGCCCGTCTGGGCGCTCTCACACATGCCGGGACGGGGCGTGGGTACCAAGGATGAGGGAGGGCAAGGGTGGGCTGGGGAAGGGGGAGAAAAGGGGTCAGACTTCGACCTCTTCGTATTTTGACGTGTTTTAGGATGTAGTGGCGGAGGGTTGCCGGTTAGGTTCTTTTTTGTCTGCCGCGCCGCTCCCCATTATTCTATTATGTTACCATTAAATCCAGGTCACTATCGGGGCCCTCGACGTGTGAGGGAAGAAGATTAGGGTCAATGTGTGTTATCTCAGTTTCTGTCTTGTTATCTTTCATTTTTTCCAATCTTGTTCGGATGTTTTTCTTTCTTTTCTTTTCTTCATTTTCTCTTTTTTCTTCTTACGTGTCTCCCATAATCCCGTTATCCTGCTCTTGTCGCCGGCTACATTTTTGTTGTTGTTATTTCCCCACGTTATTTGTAGAAAGTTTTCGAAAAGGATGTTCGCTATTCTTTCCACCGATTGCAGCGCGTACGACACGGCGATCCCGTGCGTGCTGGATCGTGTCGTAAATTATCCGAGGAGTGTCGCTGCATGAAATTGAGATGGGGGATTTACGATTGATAATAAAATGCGCAGGTGGGACTGAGTGCTCGCCTGTTTTTTTGTGTGTTTTTTTTATTGTTATTATTATATTTCTCCCTCCCTCCGTGTCTGCTAGGACTTTAAAAAAATAGCTGTTGGAGGAATTGTAAAAAAAAAAATCATAAGAGATAAAAATGAAAAATTAATTTTGTGAGGGAAGCTTTATTTTGAGCGAACGGCCGTTGACTCCGTGACATTCGGGGCTATTAGTCTCTGTTACGGTCCTCCTCCTTGTCCTTCTCCTCCTTGTCCTTCTCCTTCTCTCGTTCCCTTCTCTCTTGAGTTTATTCTTATGGTCATCCCACGGTCCCTTCCTTCCATGATCATCCACTTGACTTGGGTACACTCTCCCTTTCATTTCTTTTCCCCTCCTTCCCTTCCTTCTTCCCTCTTACATCCGTTTCTTTCGACTTTCCTTCCTTTCCTTCCTTTCCTTCCTCCTTCTCCCTTCAAACCCCTTTCTTTCCATCTTCCTTGCTTCCTTTCCTCCTTCTCCCGTACACCTCTTTATTTTTATCTCTCATTTTTCCTTTCATCCCTACACCGCATATTCCCCATCTTCCCTCTCCTCCTTCCTCCTCCATCCTCCTCCCCCCTCCCCTCCCATCCTTTCCTTCCTCCCCCTTCATCCACACCTTCACCTCTCATGCCCCTCTTGGACCGACCAGGCACCCGAACTCGTAAAAAACAAGCGTCATTTTTAGCCCGACAAGATGGGAAGCTATTAAGCCACTGGGCTGAACTCATCTTCAAATTACGCGATCGTCTCCAAGTAGATGTCGCCCTTGACTCTGCCAGCGCTAAGCCAGGCGGCGGCCGATGTCGGGGCGTCGCGGCGGCTCGGATGAAAGCACTTTGTGATTGATGGCGCGAGAGGGAGGAGAGAGGAATGCTCGCTGATTGTTGTCATGAGACGGGGCACCATAGGCAGGGCTGTATTTTTCTTTTTCTTGTTTTTTTTCTTCTGTTTGTCGTTTTCCTTCTTGTTCCGTCGCTTTTTATCTTCTTTATTTCCCTTCTTCTCTATTTCTTTTTCCTTTTACCTCCATTGTATTTTTATCCTTTTCTTCTCCTCCTACCCCTCCATCGGCCCCTCTTTACTCGGCTCTCTCCCTATCCATTTCACTTTATTTACTTCTCGTATGTTTTATCTTCCTCATTCTCGCGCGGGCACTGACACCCTACCTCTTGCCCCCTCCCCTATCCCCTATCCCCCTCCCCTCTACTCTCCCCCTTTCCCTATTCCCCATCCCATCCCGTTTGTGCAAAATAGAATTATTTGTTTTGTTTGTGTATTTGCATGCATACTTGCTGGTTGTTTGTTTGTTTGTTTGTTGCGAGTTTTACCTTCATTCCGCCGCTGCCCTTGATGGAGAAGGCGAGGGGCGACGCCGCGGCCGCTCGGGCTTGTTGGTAAATGGGCTGAATTAAGAGTTCATGTAACCTTCCATTACGTCGCTCATTCATCTGCCCGGGCCGTACTCTCTCTCTCTCTCTCCCTCTCCCTCTCCCTCTCCTTTTCCGTCTCTTTCTCTCTTACTCCCTTTCACTCTCTCTCTCTCTCTCTCTCTCCCCCCCCTCTCCCCCTCTCTCTCTCTCTCTCTCTCTCTCTCTCTCTCTCTCTCTCTCTCTCTCTCTCTCTCTCTCTCTCTCTCTCTCTCTCTCTCTCTCTCTCTCTCTCTCTCTCTCTCTCTCTCTCTCTCGCCTTCCCTCTATCTATCTATCTATCTCATTCTCTTTCTCCCTCTTTCTTTCCCTCTCTCTTTCTTCCTCTCTCTCTTTCTTCCTCTCCCTCTCTCTTTCTCTCCCTCTCTCTTTCTCTCCCTCTCTCTTTCTCTCCCTCTCTCTCTCCCTCTCCCTCTCCCTCTCCTTCTCTCTGTTACCCCATTCCCTCCTAACCTCCCTTTCTCTCATCTCACTTTGTGCTACATTCTCTTCCCTCTTCCTCTTCTTACCCTGTTTTCTCACATTTTCTCTTTAGTCTGTTCTTTCAGATCACGCCTTACAACCACTTGCCACTCTCACACTTCCATTATCATATCTCATTATCACAGCGTCAGCACTCTGGTTGTTCAGTATTCTTCAGTGTGTCTCGCTCTGCCTTTATCTCCTCTTCGCTTTGCTTCTCTCCTCTTCTATCCGCACTCCCTCTCTCCTCACCTCTCATCTCCTCTCTTGTTTTTATCCTCGCCTCACTTCTCCTCTCTTCTCTTCTCTTCTCTTCTCTCTGCTGACCTGACGAAGATATACCGAGATACACTGAAGTTCATCTAATATTACAGAGACGGTTGCAGGTGACGGCTACCTCCGTTAAGGTCAATAGTTCGTCTAAGGTCATATTGACGTCAGTGATGGAAGGCTGAATGGACGTCCATGATGTTTGCTACGTCATTTATTCATACTGAAAGGATAGACTTGTACTTATACAGCCTACAAAAAATGGTGCATAACGACTAGCGGTAACCTGTAACGAGATTTGTTGTGTTGCGCTCTTGCATTCAGCATACAGTGCACCGCGTGTAACAGGAGAGTTGTAGTGGCGAGACTTTATGTATTTTATTGTAAGCGGCTTTTGCGATGTACGTTTCCATATTCCTTGGTATCTCCATTTGGGTGAAAGCAAATTGAACTTGTAGGGGAGCCTTAGTTCCTTGGTGGACTAGAAGCAAGCAGGATGATAATGTATCACTGTGTAGCAGTCTGTCTGCCCCTTGATTACAAGGCTGTTTGCTGTTATCATTGTCAATATGGACTGTTGATCCACCCAGCTACAGTTCAGCTAATGTTGATGAAACTTAAATCATGTACAGTCCTCGGGTTTTTCAGTGATTAATTAAGTAGAATGTAGAATTCCTCCATTGTTCGGATATTTTTTCACTCTTTTTTCCGTGGGTAAAGCATCTGTTGTATGCTTTACTCTTCTTGGCACCCTTGGCCGTAATTGATTTTGAGTTCGGACTGGCGCAGCAGTATGCGTGTGTGAGTGTGTGTGTGTGTGTGTGTGTGTGTGTGTGTGTGTGTGTGTGTGTGTGTGTGTGTGCGTTTGTTTATTTCTTTATCGAGTAAAAAAGAAGAGAGAGAGAGAGAGAGAGAGAGAGAGAGAGAGAGAGAGAGAGAGAGAGAGAGAGAGAGAGAGAGAGAGAGAGAGAGAGGGAGGGAGGGAGGGAGGAAGAGAGAGAGGGGCGTCGAGAAAGAGAGAGGGGGGAAGAGAGAGTGGAGGGAGAGAGAGAGAGAGGGAGAGATAGATGGATAGATAGATAGATAGATAGATAGATAGACAAATAGAGAAGGAGAGAGAGAGAGAGAGAGAGAGAGAGAGAGAGAGAGAGAGAGAGAGAGAGAGAGAGAGAGAGAGAGAGAGAGAGAGAGAGAGAGAGAGAGAGAGAGAGAGAGAGATAGAGAGAGAGGATGTAGTCCAGTCAATACTACAAAAGTACAATTGAGTTCAGACCTACATCTGGCAAGAAACAGTATCAGTGACGGACCTCATAGCACAGGCAGCAGCACGTGGAGACGGGTCAGGGATAGAGGGCCGCGCCTGTGAGTGTGGGGAGGGGAATGGCCTCTGCATCATAGCGCCAGGAAATATTGGTTCACACATTTTACAGCCGATATGCAAAGGTCAACAACGGCTGGTGTAGAGGAGAAGGGGTTGGGGAGTCGCTGGACCCCACCGCCACGGCCTTTGGACTGCTTTAAGTGGCTCCCAATATTGACAGCTTCGCACCAGCTGATACAACTCCCCCACTGGCCCGCGAAACGCCTTTATACGGTGGGCGGACAGGCGGGTCGACGAGGGGAGGCCATGTCGAGAGCAACGGGGCACGGGCGTAGGATTGCTATAAGGATGACAGGATAGATGTTTCAACGGCGATATAATATGCAGGAAGTAACAGTGATAGAAATGATTGGTCGAGAAATAAGAATCGATCGGGAGCAAACTTAAGCCAGTGGAAGATAAAAAGCGATGGTTTGCATGTATAAAGCAATGTTTGCAAAGCCAAAGGTGACACGGGGAACGCTTTCAAAGACAAAGGGATGTATGCAACAAGAGATAGATGTATCAAGAATTTTAAGGGACGCTTCCCAGATAAGTTTTCGCTTGACGGACATATGAAAAAGAAAAGTTGTTGAGAGGATACGGTCACAGGACGTCCTTGGGACGGTTTCGGAATGGTGACTTTCGTTCTACTTGAAGCAAAGAAATTCCGATTGGACAATGACTGCAGAAAATGGGGAGTGAATCGCCGAAAAACAACGATAATCCAAGAGACACAATGGTGTTTTTCTTCTTGCATGTGCCATATTTTATAGCCGTCCTTCCATCCTTCCATCGAACTTCCTTCCATCTCCCTCGTCTCCCTACTCCTCCTTCCACCCTCCCCTTTATCCCCCCTTACCCCCCCCCACACACACACCACCCATCCCTCCCCTCTATAGCCAGATCTTCCGTCCCATGAACTGTATTGATGGTGATGGGCAGCCTTTGATGTTGGCTCCGCTGCCCGATATTCTATTATGTCCAGGGAGCAGTGCAGGGCAGGGGGAGGTGGGGAGGGACGCTGAGGGGAGGGGGGGGAGGCACTGCCACTCAGTTATTGGCTTTGTGGAAGCTGCGGCGACCGAGGGGAAACAGTGTCCTGTGACAGCGCCTGCTCGCGGTGGCGGCGACCCTGAACTTGTAGAGCCGTGCAACGTCTGGCGTGCGTGCGGCGTGTTGATGTCTGTCGGCTTCTTCCCGCCCGCCATCAGGTCCGATCCGGCTCTTGGCTCTTTCTCATTCTTATTCTAGGCTCTCCGATTGCCATCTGCGCCACGGGATTTCTGCTATTTACACTTCGATCACTAACCGTTGTTAATGTTGTTTTTATTGCTGTGATTATTATTGTTATTGTTATTATTGTTATTGTTGCTATTGCTATTATCATTATTGTTATTATTATCGTCATTGTTATTATTATCGTTTTTGTTATTATTGTTATTGTTATTATCATTATTTTGTTATTTCTATCATTTTTATTACTATTACTTTTACCATCATCATCGTTATTATTTTGATGATCATTGTCATCGTTGCTGTTAGGATTATTAGCACACCACCATCGCCCACATCGCCCTCATCGCCACCAAGAGCTGGCGAAGAGCAAAGCGAAATCGAAATGCCATAGGAAGAGCTCGAGACGCGCCTGAGATCTGGAGGCCCCGAGAGGAAAGTCTTGGCAAGGAATAAAATGTGCTAATCAGATATTGAGCAGAGAGAAAAGGGCCATTGGTCGCGCCGGGGAAAATTGTCGACAAGATTATACAGAACCTAGTTTCTAAAGATGGGATTGGATTAGGCTAAGCGCGAATGGGAACTCATTTGCATATCAATAACGCAATGGACTGTGTGTGTGATAAGTGAGTTTGTGTTGTATTTTGTGTAAACACTTGCGCACACACACACACACAGACACATACGCACACACACACACAGACATACACACACACACACACAGACACACACACACACACACACACACACACACACACACACACACACACACACACACACACACACACACACACACACACACACACACACACACACACACACACACACACACACACACACACACACACACACACACACACACACACACACACACACACACACACACACACACACACACACACACAGACATACGCACACACACACACAGACACACACAGACACACACAGAGACATACGCACACACACAGACACACACAGACACACACAGAGACATACGCACACACACAGACACACACACACACACACACACACACACACACACACACACACACACACACACACACACACACACACACACACACACACACACACACACACACACACACACACACACACACAAACAAACACACACGCCTGTATCATGTTACTTTCCTGTGCATCTATGTGTTCATGCGTAAATAGAGACGCATCCATTTAAAGATGAACTCTGAATGCTATACAGAGAAGATATCATATCATTTATAAGACTAATTCGGCTAAGAGCTGGAAAGTGATTCAATCCAAGGATGAAAAGATACTGACCTTCAGTGCCCGCATGTAAACACTCCTCGTTTTTCGTAAGCATAAATTTAATCACCGTTCCCTGAGATAGCTTTTTTTTTAGAAACCTTTCAAATCCCATCTCAGAAACGAGGAGAATATTAAAAGGTATACATTGTGGTATTGGATATGTGTGTGCGGTGGGGGGGGGAGCAAGTCCTTGTAGAGGAATGAAAAGGTATCTGTTAAGATAATTGAACACGATGGTCGCCTTGCAAGGGACTTTAGTTCTTAACAGGAGAGGGCGGTCGATTAAGAAGTTAATTGATTCTTTGGAAATGGGTTTGAGGACGTCGGCGAGGAGCAGCGCTTGAGATGGTCGATGAGATGGTCGAGCCTTGGGGGAGAGGAAACCGAACCTTTTCCCCTCCTGTCTTTCTGTCTGTCTGTCTGTCTGACAGTCGCTCGCTCTCTCTGTCTCGGGTATCGGGAAGCAATACGTTCACCATTGTGCTTGATACGTTCACCAGTATGTTTGCATGCTTGTTTTACCCTTTTTTGTGCTGAGTTTCTAATATAGAAATGTAGGCTTTTTATTCTTATATTGAATGGTAGAATGTTAATTTTTATAGTATGCTGTCAGTGGAATGCGAATAATTCACTAAAGAGGACAAAGCGCTGAGATGCAACTATAAAAGCTAGCGGTGAATGCCCCCCTCCCCCCCTCCCGAACACCCTTGTCTATACTGCCCGCTGTCCACTGTCCAGGGCGGTGACACAGAGCAGCTGGTGTCAGAATGTGTCGCGCGTCCCAGTGGTTAAATTCATTATTGGTGTGAGAGGATAAGCCGACGTCGGTGACAGGCTCGGGTCAAGTGCAGGCTCCCTCCTTCTCTCCCTCCCTCTCCCCCAGCCTCACTCTTCTCCCTCTCTCGCTCTCTCGTCCCTCTCCCTGCTACTCAGTTACCCCCCCCCCTCTCCCTCTCTCTCTTACTTCCCCCACGCTCGCCCTTAGCCCGATACAATAACTCCACACACGACAACAGTGAGGGTGGCCTGGGCATCATCTCTCAGTTGCGTCTCACTGCATCGACATGCATGTGCACACATGCGCTGACGGTCACGTATACACAAATAGTATTGTGTGTATGTGCGTGTGTGTGAGAAACAGACAGACGACAGACAGAAGCAGAAGGCGGGATGAATACTGACGGGGAAAGACACACACAGATCAGAGGATGAAATGAGATACTGAGTAAGAAATGCGTTAAAACTAACTAAAAATAGGTACACATGGGTACACCGCAGTGACCGCATGGCTGCTTCGCTTGTGGTCTGGTACGTCAGCACTTTGACAATGGTCAGTGGCCAGTTAAATACACTCCGCTCATGAATATTTTGGTAGTTGTTTATCCAAATTGACAAACTCGTTTACCGAGACGTGAAGTATTGAATTAACCCTCGACCTATCGGGAGATTATGGAGAGAGGGGAAAGCCAAATCCAGGCATTACTGGTAAGTAGATATAAAACTGATATTTGAAAATAATTTTTCGTTCGTTTATTTCACGGAAAACGAAATGAATGAAGCAATGCTTCACTTGACTCAAAATGAAATAGTTTTTATTTATAGATTCAGCTACCAGTTTAACTTCTGTGCAGTGTGGTTCGTTATCAGTGGTGTAGCCTAGACACCCTTTCGTCCCCCAATAGCCATATACAACAAAGTCTTTTCCTCTGAAATTGGTATTTAGAGCGCACTCCGAGAACTCCCCGTGCCCTAGACACTAAACTTTACGGCCGCTTTCCGACTTACAGCGTCTTGATCCCTGGTCGGCCCGCACAGACACCGCCCGTTGCATTCGCCCCAACTAGCACCTACAAAAAGGGATTGCGTCTACGCCGTGCGTCCACTAACCCAACACCCTCAGCAGCCAATCCGCGGACCCAGCCGGCCGCACACACCATGGCAGCCTTTCTTGTGCCATGTAAGGTGGACAAGAAGTTGCCAGATAAAAGCCGAGTCGAGTTAAACCGGGAGAGAGCGAGAGAGGTGTGAAATTCCGACTAGAAACTGATTTAACAATTAACATAGAAACTTGTAGGGATGCGACTGGCGTGCTGGAAACGAGACCTTTAAGGAGGAAGCAAGGGGAAACAGCTGGAGATTGGTGCTCCTTCGCCCGTATTTTTTATCCTCTCTATCTATTGCTCATTCTTGACTTGGGTTCCCACTTCGCACGCCGCTCTTCCCAGCCGCCCCCTGCCTCCCCCTCCTCCCCCTCCTCCCTCCTCTTCAATCTCCCGTCCCATTTCATCCTTCTTACTCCCTACTTCCCGCCACTTCTCGCCCATGGCCTGGTCCCGGGCGGGGAAATATCAATTTTGACTTTTCCTGTGTGAAGGTGCCTTAAGTTAGAAACCCAAGTTTTAATGAGATATTTCTTTGGAATTTTACGTACGTGACTGGGCTGCCTGGAGGGATGGACGGAGTGACGGTAGCTTCCTGCAGGACCCCGGGAGGAGTTTATGGGATTCTTGGCCCCTGTTTGTTCTTGTCGGGCGGAGGAAATGTTCCTTGAATTTTTTTAAGGGGGAATAGAGGGATAGGGCTCGGGAGCCTGGCTTGTTGATTGATTTAGTTTTCCTTTCTTGTTGTTTTTGTCCTGGGTTTTATTGTGTTTTTTTTTTTAGTCTGTGTGTTTACACATGTTTAATGTGTAAAAGCAAATCTAGATATTTGCTTGGTCTTAGTTTTCTACTCTTCCCTCGCGAAGATTACATCATTCCCTCCAGTAGAGCATGTAGCATCTCTGCATACTTTGCAACTTGGCACCCGAAACTGCCAGAGAAAGGAGAGGAGGAGGAGCTGAGAGGAAGAAAAAAGTGGTGATTATAGGCCTAATGGTTACCTTACAAGCCTAAATCGACTGGCACATCATAATGACATCACTCTTACGTTTACACTGTTTTGTAAACACTACTTGAAAATTCTTTGGCAAACATTTGTGCAGCAACTTTATTATCTGAGTACTTGCTGAGTAGTTTTTAGTGTATATATATTTCCTTAAAATTGCTGGAAAGGTTGTCCGTCACGCTTTTTTGGCGGTTTCTTTTTCAACCTAATGATGATGTGCAGTGCCCCAAAAGAAGCGAGAGGGAGCGGGGGAAAGGGGGGAAAGCAGCCGAAAAGCAAAAACTGTTGATGGTAGTTGATAAAAGTAAACCACCAGCAGGAAGGGGAAGAGGAGCCGGAGGAGGGAAGAGGAATAGAGTACAGAGGTGAGTGAGTGCCTGTAGCTAATGGATGCGCAGGGCGGGGAAAGAGAGAGAGAGAGAGAGAGAGAGAGAGAGAGAGAGAGAGAGAGAGAGAGAGAGAGAGAGAGAGAGAGAGAGAGAGAGAGAGATGAAAAAGGACTAAGGCAGAGAGAAAGAGAGATGAAGGAAGATGCCTGTAGCAGGAGGATAATGAGCGCGTGTGATCCCTTGTGCGAACGTCCAAGGCAGTCCCGGACTGGCACATCAAACCCCGCGCGATGCCCTTTGGCCCTGTGCGCTGGCTGACGGGTCGGCACAAAGCGCACCCACCTTCAGATGAGATATTACAACTGTGCTGATGCTGTCCTGTGTGGCTGTGAAGCAAGATAAAACAAAGCAAGAATACAAGACCTCCTTCATTGGATTACTTAGGTTATAGGTCCGTCGGCGTATGCGTTTATACTCTCAAGAGTATATGGAAAGTTTTGTCAATTTT
>NW_028234430.1:23317778-23327778 GCF_977035675.1 Penaeus japonicus
CGGAAATTGAGGAAATCGCAACTTTACAGCAAGTTTGTACGTAAATATTAACATTTGGACGAAAATAGACTCAATGTTTACGGGAAACTAGGAAAGGCAAAAGCAACAGATTATATGACAAAAATGCTTTAGATATATTGGTGCTCTCAACTTATTATATTTTTTTTCCTGCATTAGAGTTTCATCACTTGCTTCATATACTCAGCGATGATTTGTACTGCTGATGATACGGTAATAGATAAATTGTTGCTGTGTATTTTTTGTTTTAATTTATATGATTAGTGCTGATGACAGTTTAATGATGTTAATGACAAGGGGAATTCATAAGCTCAACTATATCTGTGATATTAATTAATGAAATGTTTATGGAATCTGTATTTAGCCAGTGTCCAATGTTGTAACAATTACGTTGTAATATTTAGATTCGCTTCCATGTCTATGATGCATTTACTATTGATTGTAAAGTATTTAGAGGCGTTGTGTTTTGATTGAGTACCATCTGCCAATGGCTTAGAATGCATTTATACGCTGGCAAACACGACTATCTCAATTGAAACTGTGTAATGATAAAGTTGTGTGCGTATGTATGTATGAATGTATGTATACACGCATATGCATTTTCCAGCGAAATTTTGCGTTTGTCGCTTGTACGAGGGAAGCATCTGGCCGGCGCCTTATTAAAATCCGCGAGGCCGGCGGGGTCGTGGACGGCCATCCGTCATCGGCCTGGCCAGCCACCCAGACTCTGCAGAAGGTCGCCGAACCCTGGAAAGTCGTAGGCCTTGATGTGCTCGTAATGGAGAAGGGTTGGCTGGAAGGGAGATGAAGTGGTGATCCCCGGCGATTAAGTCAGTCTGACTGTTTGTCATTATTCTGCACGATCACCCCTTGTCGGTGTAGCTTCCTCCGTCGTAAATCATGATCATAAATCAACTCTGATATCAGCGCTGATCAGCCGAAGTCACCGCCGCCGTCACCACTGCCAGACAGCACCGTCTTCAGCAGCAGCCTCCGCCGCACGTCGGTCCCAGGAGATCACGGCCGTAAGAGTAGAGAAGGGTGAACATCCCTAATTTGACGCGATGCTTAACTGACGGTCCATTACCCAAGTTTCTCGCTGAGGGAGGAGGAGGAGGAGGAGTGTCTGCATATAATTACTGCTAAATTGGCTTCGTGTGCTGGGGCGGCCCACGGGCGTGCACGTACACATCCCTACTTACATAACCGAAGCTACAAGCATACTGCTGAATCAAATAAACGTATTGAACCGTAAATATATATACACGTATGAAAACATTTCGGAAACGAAGGTGTGTGCGGTAAACAAGTAACACCTACAGTTTTACATGGTTACTTTTTCTATTTTTGAAAAAAGTGGTTATACGTGGAGACTTTCTTTTACCCCCCCTCCTCCTTTCCCCCACCCTTATCCCACGCGCCCAGCGCTGTATATGGGTTTTAGTAATTAGTGAGGCTACTCTAAGTGGTGAAAATTCCAAGGCAGAGGAGAAGATTGTGGTAATGGGTTTGTTTGTACACACGCCGTGGAGTTAATGCTTGTGAAGCGAACCTGCTGGGCTTTTTCCCGTCTATCTCAGCGAGGCTCTACGGATTCCATTTACGTTTAGGATTTATTTTTAATAATATTATCATGATTTAAAAATAGTGTAATGATTGTTGCAATTGCCATTATCATCATCATCATCATTGTTATTGGTATTATTATGATGATGATTGTTATTATCATTATTATCATCATTATTATTACTAATAACATGTAGATAATAGTAAATAATATTATTATTACTATTGATATAGTAATGGCAATTATTATTATATGGTTTTGTTATTATGATTATTATTATTATTATTATTATTATTATTATTTTATTGTCATTGTTTTTGTCATAATTATAATCATTATTATTATTTTTATTGTCATTGTTTTTGTTTTTATTATAATCATTATTATTTTCATGAATTATATTATCATCATTATTATTATTCCTACTACTACTCTTCCACTACTACTACTTCTACTTCTACTTCTACTATTACTTCTCCCATTTAGGTATAATTTCAACACATGCGACAGAAACGACTGTGCCTGCCACCGCCGCCCCCACCACAGCCAAAATCTTGGCCGCCACAAGCTGCGCCTTTGCTTCCCTGTCGCTACCGGAATAACTCCCCTCGAGATGGATTTACAACTTGCGTAATGAAGCGAATGTCGAGTTAATGAACAACATTTCAAATTGGATAATGTAATGAGTGAGCACACACAGCCCCACGACAGTTAATTATACACATGAGGATCCTTTTACCTTTGCAGAGAGCCTCCATCTTCCCTCTCGGCTCTCCCTCTGTGCGGCTTCTCTGCTCTTTCCTTCTTCGTGCTCGTTTTTTCCCTCTCTCCCCTCTTCTCCCCTCCACCTTTCCGTCTTTCCACCCTCACCCTGCTTCATACGCAACTACAGGCGTGTAGCACACTCGGGGAGTAGTTCTGAACCTCGTCTCTATAATGTTTTGTCTTCTTATTTTAAGCGAATTGCGAAAAAAAATGAGGGATCTAGTAATGGCACACCTCGGGACGTAAACCCCGAACTCCCGTGAACCAGAAGCAATTTTGAACAAGGGCCCCCCCATTACGCCTTCACCTACCCTCGGATCCACAATTTCAGCGAGACCAGATTCTCCTGCTTGAGTGCACCCGCTTATGGTCTCAACCCTTTGCTTTGGGAGGGAGGAGTGTGACGAGACTTTTCTCTCTCTCTGTCTTTGTCTTTCTCCTTTTGGATATTTTGCGGAGCTTCATTGCTCATTTATTCTGTTTGGTATTTGGGAAATGAATGTTTTATTGGCACACTGAGAAAGCAGGTAGTAACAGTCACAGGAAAGGAAACAGGGGAAGACAGTGGCTTTAGTGTGAGGCTGAAGGGCGAATGGCGGTGCCAGGGTGCTAAAGGTCAGGGCGAGGGCGGCTCAGCTGTCTCATTGGAGCCAGATGAGCTTAGTGTAGCCAGGCTGTGTCCAGCCCCGGCTGGAGGTGATAAGGCGGCCTCTGACCGGCTCAGCAAGTTCATCATGCATAGGGTCCTATGCGTGTGTATATGAAACGTGAGCTCTCTTCATCTGCATCTCTCCTATCTGTGTGGCTGTCTATCTATCTATCTACCTATCTCTCTCTCTCTCTCTCTCTCTATATATATATATACATATATATATGTATATATATATATAATATATATATATATATATATATGTATGTATGTATGCATGTATGTATATATGCGTGTGTGTTTGTTTGCGTGTGTGAGTGAGTATGTGTGTAAGATTAGTGCGCCCACGTGTGTGCCTGTGTGTGCGGGCGTCCCCCCCCCCCCACTATGGTTTTAAGTATGTTTTAACTTTGTACAAGAACGGATTTATTAATTTTGAATATGCCAGTAAACGCGAAGGGGGAGACAGAGGGGAAAAAAAGAGAGAAGAGAGAAAAATTAGTGTCGCGATGCAGCAGATGAACACCAACACGTCCCTAGAGTGGTTGGAGTCTACATCCGCCCACACGTTATTAACACTCGTTACGTGAATGCTTGCTCTTGCACTCACCCTCCCACCCCCAGCCAACTCCCGCAGGCACTCCCACGCTTTCCGACTCCTCCTCAGTGTCCTTGGCACGCCTCTTCATTCTGCATGCTTTAGCTCGCTATTTGATCCTGTAAATAGACTCGATCGAGATTTTATCTTTTGCGCTCAAAATGAACTAGGTTGTAGCAGCTGAGTAGACTGGAAATGTGATTGGCAGACACCAAAGTGAAGTTGGTGTGATGTTGGTACAACCTTTGGCTGTACTGAACAAAAAAAAAAAAAAAAAAAAAAAAAAAACCCTTGAAGCGTGTGCGTGAAGCTTGACTCATGGCGCGTTCGATAATCACTCGTTGTAGTACGGGATGCTTATCCATGTGCCACTATTTGCTTTCTTTTTGCAATGCAATGTCTAAATGTCTCTATAGCTTCATTTGTCCATTCACACCCGCGGGGGAGGACACGTGTACGCACGACTTTGGCATACATTCACACGTACACTCACACGTGTTTGTATGTCTGTACTTTATACTTACTCACTGACGTTGGATATATTGCAATTTATATCACGATTCTAGCGACCAAACCGATAGGTCACTTTTGATATATATAGGGAAACAGGGTATTGTGTTTTCCGAGTATTGAGTCTAGTGGCTCTCTGAACTAAATAAGAGCAGGAGGTAGGTTGATGCCCCCGCCCACTCAACTTCTGTTTTTCCTCCTCCCCCTACTCGTTCATCTCGTCGTACCTCTCTTCTTCTCACTTCCCTTCCCTTCTCTCCCCCCCCCCCTAGCCTTCTCCATGGGGATCCTGATGTAATGTGTGTGTAGCAGCAAACGTGACTCGCACGGAATAAGTCTGACTCTTCTAAATGCTCGGGGATGGGAGGGGGGGGGGATGGTGTGAACTTGATTTGGGGATGGGAGTAAAGGATAGGGTAGCGAGAACACGCTGCAGAGGGTGCGACGGTAAGTGCAGCAAGTGTGAGCGAGACGATTGAGTGCTTACGGATGAGTGCAACCAGAGTGAGCCAGTCCAGTCGAGTCTAAACCCAAACACTGTAATCGAGTTATCCTTGTGTTAGATCATGGGGCTTCAGATGGAAGGAGGCAATGTTCGGATGTTTATCTGATACTAAGAGTTGCATCTCAGACTGAAGATGCCCTTATGTTTCTCTTGAATTACTTGTAAAACACATTGTCTGTTTTAGAAGCGTAGTTACGCTTGATCATATAAGCCACAGGAGACACAATGGCTTGTACAAACACGCAGCACTACGACATAACCACTTGAATCAAGAGAGTGAGAGGGGGGATAAAGAGAGAGAGAGAGAGAGAGGGAGAGGAAGAGGAAGAGGAAGAGGAAGAGTGTGAGTAAGAGACAGGAAAGGGAGAGGGGGGGGGGGGGGTCAAATCCCATAGGTGCGTAAGGGACGGGGAGAGAGAAAGGAGGTGGCCTACACGCCAAACCCCAGGTATTGTATGCTGGTTCGTCACTGCTAACATCGTCCAGAGTCTGCCAATTGTTTCCTCCCCATCACTCGCTCCCCCGCCTGTCCTGCCAGCTGCTGCCAGGGAAATTGTAAGCCCCGGGGTATGGAGAAGGAGAGGTAGGGGAGAGGGAGAGGGAATTGGCAAAGGGTCAGATGAAAGTAAAATGGAAGTAGAAAAGGAAAAAGATAGGGATGTAAAAGGGAGAGGATGAAGAATAGGCAGAAGAGGTTTGGTAGTTTTCGAGTGGATGGGGAGGATAAAGAGGAAATGGTGGTGCTGGAAGAGCGGATGTGGATAGCAAGTAAAGTAAAGAATAAAGATTTAGATAAAGGAGGGAGGTAAATGCTGGATAGACCGAAGTAGCGTCCTGTACCACCTTAGACCTTCTGTATCCTCCCTTCGTCTGTGTAATTCATACGGGGAATAGGTCAGGTAGACAGGGTCGGCGGGGAGGCAGAGTGCAGAGGCAGGAGAGGGTAGAGGGATATATATCTGACACCGACCCCGGTCTTGTTTCCCTCTCCGACAGAGAGAAAAGTCTTATGACAGCCGTGCACGCATTCTGACAACAGCATCGATGGCCACTGACAGAATGCCAATAGCAGGCGGACAATGAAAAGGTTTGACGCACACATGGGTGGGTTCTTATCCCCCGCCACCCCGCCCGGGATCCAGACGGAGACTGCGCTGAGGACTTACGTGTAGCCCAGGACATCAAGATTGTTTATGGATCCCTTTGTTGGGTGACATGTAGACCGTGCTAAGAAGAGCCAGACGGCGGGCGCAAAAGAGCCACCTAGAAAATGCCGGGGACAGCCAGATGGTGCGGCCGAGCCAAGGTCCGCTACCTTCATTATTTACGACTCGCTGGAGGAAGGGAAGCTCGTGGCCGGGAAACCATTTGTTTGCTGGCGATGTCTTCGTTTCCTCCCACAAAGAGAATCGTCCGTGGTTGACCGGGCTTTGTTGGGGAATTCCCGGAGACACGATTGTCCTCGCACTGGGCAGCTTGGGTGATGTTTACATTACATCTGTATAGGTCTCTTGAGAGGAGGGTGGGATTTTCATTTTGTTTTCTCCTCCCGTTTTGTTTTTGGGCTCGAGGCATAACAGAAGTACAGGAAGGAAGGCGTTAAGTAGTCCGTTTTAATAGGTAAATGGAATATTCATTGTTTGCCAATGATTTAATTCCATTCCCCCTGCTAATACATGCTCTTTGCTCCCTTTGTCTCACTCGACTTTTCGTATTTCCTGTTTTACACTCTTTCACTAATGATATCACGCTGCCTCTTGCTTCCCCTCTTTACTTACGCTGGGTCATCATACCTCTGTTTTACACCTACTGCGTCTTGCTTCTCTTCGCTTCCATCTTATCCAGTTTTTAATGTTCTCCCTCTCCACTTGCCTTTCCTCTCTACTTTGCTAATCGTTTCCCCTCCTCTACTCCTTTAGCCATTCTCTCCTCTTATCTCTTCATGCACTCTCTTCGCTTATTATTATTATGTTTCTTTCTTCCGTGTGCCCTCTAGCTCCTGTTCCTCCTGTTCCTCCTGTTCCTCCTGCTTCTTCATCTCATCCCTCTTCCACTTATTCCTTCTTCTCGTCTTTTTGTGCCATCCTTCTCTCTCTCTCTCTCTCTCTCTCTCTCTCTCTCTCTCTCTCTCTCTCTCTCTCTCTCTCTCTCTCTCTCTCTCTCTCTCTCTCTCTCTCTCTCTCTCTCTCTCTCTCTCTCTCTCTCTCTCTCTCTCTCTCTCTCTTTCCTTTCTTCTCTCGCTCCCTCGATGGGCCGCTTCTTCCGTCTTCTGGACCGTAACCAAAGCCACTCAAGGAAAAAGCCCCCGTTTTACTCCCACTTTACCACCGGGGATAATATTTTCTCCTGATCCCCGCGAGGTCCTAGAGCTGGGTGGCCGTTGGAGAGATGGAGAGGGAGGGAAGGAGAGAGGATTGGGAGAGTTAGAGAAGGAGAGGGAAGAAGAAAGGATTGGAAAAGTTAGAGAAGAAAAGGGAAGAAGAGAGGATTAGAAGAGTGGAGAAGGAGAGGGAAGAAGAGTAGGAAAGAGAAGGAGACGGGCGGGGTAGAGAAAAAAGAGAGAAGAGAGAGGAGCAGACAGATAAACAAGCAGAGAGATAAAGGAGGAAGGAAAACCTTGTAGAGAAGAGGGGAAGATAAGATAGACAAGAGAAAGAAAGAGAATTAAGAAGAAAGGGAGAGAGGGAGGGAGACGGGGACGGAGAAGGACATCATTTTCATGAAGCTTAGGCGTTGATTTGTCGGACACTTACTACTGCGGAAACGACTGTGTTGTGAGCGCGTGGCTGAGCGCGAGTACTTCTTTCACGCAGATTTGACGCAGCTTTGTGGCTTCTACTCTCTCCGCCTCACCCTTCTTCCTTCTTTCCTATCTCCATTAAGGGGCTTGGAAAAAAAGGTTTTTTGAAAGGAAGGGAGGAAAAGGAGGACGATGGTTGGAAAGGTTATGGCGAGCCTCGTGTCCGCGTCGCCGCTTGCATGTCGGCGTTCCAGATGCGACCGAAGAACGCGCCCGTGATGGTGATCATGCGGAAGGATTTGCCAGTGAAGGAATTAATTAGTTACTGGCAGGAATTACAAGCATTCATCAGAATGAGTGTGTCTGCGCATATGCCGCCTTGCGCTGTGGTGTGCGTGCTTGTATATGTTAAAGTGTGCACGTATAGTTTCTAAGTAGTTGCTTGAAAATACATTATTCCCGGCGCAGACAGGGCAAGGCGTAAAGGAGAGGAAGGATTAAGATTATACAGATTTAACAAGTTTAAGGTCCCTGGGCGACGGCGTGTGCTGGGCGTGCGTGGAGAAGCAAGAGGAGAGAAGAGAGATGAGGAATATAGGGAGGTTAGTCAGGGAGAAGGGTGGAACAGAAGCTGCAGAGGAGGACAAGGGAGGGAGGTTGAGGTGTGCTTGGTTGGCTGTAACATTACCAACATTCTTGTCCTGGAACTAAGACCGTTTGTGAGGGCAACTTAGTGCAGCTCCGACAGGACGTTCACGGATTAGCGCTCGAGTTTCCACCGAAGTTTAGCATGTGTTCTGTGAAGATATTCATTTTTCCTTCTCGGGCAGTTGCTATTAAGACTATGTCCTTGGTATCCTGTGCGTGTCATTCTTCCTTGTGTTGAAGAGGATTTTTGCTTTTGAATCTCTTACACACACACACACACACGCAGACACACAAACACACACACACACACACACACACACACACACACACACACACACACACACACACACACACACACACACACACACACACACATACACACAACACACACACACACACACACGCACACAACACACACACACATTATATATATATATATATATATATATATATTATATATTAATATATGTATATATATATATATATATATATATATATATATATATATATATATATATATATGCATACATATGCATACATATGCATACATATGCATACATATACATATATATACATATATATATATATATATATATATATATATATATATATATACATACACACACACATGAATACATACATACATACATACATATACATACAGTATATTTATGAATATAATTAGTGAATGCGATAGTATTCGCTTGTTCTGTAGATGTTTGTCACTTTCATTTATCGACAGGACTTTTGTTATTAGTTGATAGACATTTTTGTCAAATAGCCAGCGCAAGGTGCATACCTATTCCAGGTAACCTTTCTCATAATTATTGGACGTCTTGTCCCGTCTCGAGACGAGATGGCGGAGAAGATGCTGTGCTATAGGATGCAAGGGAAAATGAGGAGTAATGATGCAAAAGATAGTTGACAAGAGAATAATGCCCACCACTTCAGATTGTGCCAAAAGAGGGGAAAAGGCACGGGCACATCAAGCAACCGTAATTGATTCAGTTTGATGGCGCCTCTCTCTCCCCCTTGTCTCTATAACGGCTAATATTATGTCTTGGTCCGCCTACTTAGTGAGAAGGAGTGTCTTGTGAAAACAAATGACTCTGCCAGCCTCGTCTGTCCCTTTAAACGGAATGATTGATCAGAAGCGGCGACGAGACCGAACGGAAGTTGGAAGTCAATTTAGCTGCCTCTTGTGACTCTCTTGGTGGGTTATCTCATCGTTGGCAGCTCTGCATGTTGTGATGGTTTCAGCATTTAGTAAGAAAGTTATCCTCATGTATTTTAGGCTATGTAAATAGGAGGGTTCGAGGTGATGTACTCGGGTGATTTTATGTCAACTACTTTTGTCGATTATATTATGCATTCTTTCTGAAATAATTTGTCATGTAATTAATTGAATTTGACATTAATTACAAAAAAAGGAATTTTGCAACATGTTTGAGGGAGAGTATTTATTTGGTGATATATTTATTTTCAGGATATATATAGCGTATTTACGTACTAGTGTGTGTGTGTATGTGTGTGTGTGTGTGTGTGTGTGTGTGTGTGTGTGTGTGTGTGTGTGTGTGTGTATGCGCGTGTGCGTGCAGACAAATAAGTCGATGCATTATTTGACTATGTACCTGTTTCTATTTGTTACTCCGTTATTGTATCTGGTAAACGTGAAAAGGAGAAATATAAAAAAAAAATCAATTAAAAAAAAGATTAGACGCATTTTAATAACGATAATGAAAAGCGAAGTTTGACAATCGGTGCTATAATGTGGTCAGATATTGCGTGGTGACCGGAACCGCGTTCATGTCCGCGCTCATCACGTTCACTTAATACTTGTGGGGATTAGAGTAAATCGGGATTGCACGGGAAAATATTTTATAGTTTCAACTCCTATTTTTTTTATAATTAATATTTTTAATCTGGTTGTGAATGGATTGTCTTCATGTTATATTGAGTTAAGCCGAAACGCCGAAGCAAAATATTTTTTTAGAAATCGC
>NW_028234430.1:23332778-23335278 GCF_977035675.1 Penaeus japonicus
ATTTCTGAGCATAATAGAATTGGATGTAGCCATACGCACTTTGAGTAAATATATTCGCCGAGCTATATTTTAAGCAGTAACTTCATGAAACAAAATTAGAACATAGGCATTATTGCGGATTATGTGTGCGTTAGAGAGCGTGCATGTGTGCGTGTGCGTTTATGTGTTTTGGTATGAATGTAGGTGTGCGCTTGAGATTATTTGCTTGTTTGTGCCTAAGCTCTCTTAAAAATAACCTTGGAAAAAGCTCACTTTCAACTTACTCTTGTAACCATCTAAAGAAACAGTTTAGTCAGAAGTCACAGATGGAAAGGAATAGGTTATTTTCTCAGCACGCTGATGCGTGTGATTCTACTGCAAAAATATACATGCGGAAGACTTTGGCAAGAGCTCCACGTTGAGGTCAAGGAGGGAGGGTCGTGACCGCCCGACAGGATCAGACGGCGGACGAGAACCCCTCTTTGGTTCGATCCGGATAATTTTCTTGTTTATCTTCTCAGGTCATGTGCTCTGGCTGGCCTGTTACGAGGCTCGAGCTCACTAATGGTTTGCCAATTAGGGTATCGGGTCAGCTCTGTTCAAGGGGAGTTGCCAAAGGGTTATAAGCAAAGGTTGCCAACTTTTATTTTCCACGGCAAAAATTTAGGCAGCTGAATTCTTTCTCCTTTATCTTCCTTTTTTTCTCTCTTGTGTGTCTCTCATCGTAAGAAAGAAAAAATAACCTGCGTGATGGAGAGGAACGTCAGTCCCCTGCCACACACACTGACTCGCTCTCCTCTGTCCTGGTAAAAGCCATCCCTCTTCCCCTCATTTCCCCCTCTCTTCTGCCAACATTACCCTCATATCAGGCCCTCGCTTTCCACCAACATACGCACATCTTCCCTTCTCCTTCTCACGCATCGCCAATCAGTAGGTGAACAGCACTAAGGCAACTTGTGCAACATTCCTAGCGCCGCCACCATCAACCTCTTTGTTTCTCCCTGGCGACTCTTTCTCTCCAGCCTGAAAACAGTAATCAGAGAAATGGTAGAAGAGTCTGTCTTCTGCTCCTCGGGCGGGGTGTGGGACGGGGCAGGGGGAGGGAGGGAGCCAGGCGGAGGGAATCAGCGCCAGCACGAAGACTCCAGGATAAACTCTTGTTGGAGGGGAGGGAATGCGAGGGCTGAGATAGAACCTGTGTTTACCTTATGGATAAGGATTTATGCACGGAAGAGTGCCTATGTGTGTAGACGGGGTAGGGGCGGGTACCTATGTGTATTACCAACTTCTTTTCTCTTTTTTCTTTGTATGTGTAAATGAGAGAGAGAGAGAGAGAGAGAGAGAGAGAGAGAGAGAGAGAGAGAGAGAGAGAGAGAGAGAGAGAGAGAGAGAGAGAGAGAGAGAGAGAGAGAGAGAGATTGAGATTAAACCAAGAACGATCATGAACGTCCATGGCTTTGGGTGTGTTCTGGGGCGCAAAACGCGTATTTGCTCGCAATAAGGATGTGCGCCAGTGCATACAGGCTGCTTCAGAAGTTTTATTTATAGTCGATATTTACTTTGTATACAAAGTAACCATTGTGTGACTGGAGTACCTCTGTGTAGCGGGTCAGATGGGTTTATATTTGTTCAGGATGGACGTACCTTGAAATTGTTGTTGCATCCGTTTTACTTTTTTTTTCTGTGTAGCTTTTTACTGCAAATGTGTATGTTTATTTATGTTGCATATTGCTCAAGAAACATTCTGGGTGGCATACTTTTCTTGGCATTTTATGAACCTTTGTTGTCATGTTACTCCTTTGCAAGTGGCTTTTTACCAGAAAATTATTCATCTTTTCCGTGTCGGTCATACTTTTGAGCGAGTTAGAAAAGCATCGATCAAAGGCAGCTTGTGATATGAATATCATGGGCGAGATTAATGGTACTGCTAATATAGGTCGAGTACGCTGACTTTTTTCATCCTTTGTTAATCTTTATGGATATTTATGTGTTCCTGATAAATTCTGCTTGCATTTACATTTCATTAGTCGATTGATATGCACCAATTTGGTCGACCGTTCTGGTATATATTTAGTATGTATATATGTATATATATATATATATATATATATATATATATATATATATATATATATATATATATATAATATAATATATATGTATATATGTATATATGTATATATATATATATATATAATATAATATAATATAATATATATGTATATATGTATATATGTATATGTATGTGTATATATATATTGTGGATCTTTCTTTATTTCTTTTTTTATTCTTCGTTCTTTTGCACATAGTCGCCTGATTGTTAATTTAATATTCTGATAATTTTCCACATCACTGCCAGCTTGTGTTAGTTTACGTGTGTTTTTATTCAGCTGCATATCGATACACAGCTGTGCTCGGGTTAGTCGCTTGCAAGCAACACTTACCTCCCGCGAACTCGGTATGTAAATTTGTTTTTATGTATGCTGATGATTCCATTAGTGAGGTCGTGTTAGCAGCGTCA
>NW_028234430.1:23340278-23347778 GCF_977035675.1 Penaeus japonicus
GGAGAAGGAGGACACGCAGGTTTAAAAAGATGTGTTGAAATACAACCGGGGCGAGCGTGCTACCAGGGCCGAAAAAATGGCCTAATTTCGTATCAGCACAGAGAGATTCGCTCCGTATTTCACAGTGGGCTTTCTGCTTCCCCTTGAGCCCTCTCCGCTGCTTCTTCTCCTCAGCAGGCCTTCTTTCTCTCCTCTTCATTCAGCTTTTATTTATGTCCTTCCCACTTGAACTGTTGTGCATTTAAGTTACTAACTCCCCTTTTCCCTTTACTGCTGTCTTCCCCTGCATTACCTCTCCCGTTTCATCCCCCTCTCTATTTAATAGCAACCCTTAAGCATGCGATCACCCCCCTCTTTTTCTTATTACTCTCCACACCCTCTGGCATCTATCATTCTCTTCAATTGCACTGCCCTCTCTTTCTTAAAGGCTCACACATTTTCTTGGATCTCTTTGCACTCGTTATCCATCGCCGCTTGCAATGTCCTCAGCTGGTGCCCTGCGTCCTCTCTCGCCCACGTCCTCAAGTGGATTAAGGGTCACATGCACTCTACTCTGTCTTTCCCCTGACCATGCTTCCCGCGGGCTTGTCATATTGCATTTGCATATTGGTCGTAAGTTCGCGTCGCGCTTGATCTGTATCGGTCTCTCCCCTTTATCCGTCTGATTAATCCAAACATTACCATGACTGCCCCGTTAATTTGTCGCCGTTTTGCTCATTAAAATGGATGATTATAAGGCAAGATTCGTGAATCCATTGCAGAGGTTTGGGATCATTAGTATGATTCGAGCTCTCGTCGGGAAGCGTTTGAATAAAAACGAGTCTGAAGAAGTTTTTTCTTTCTATTCGAAGGCTGCGCACACTGTTATTAAGTGGT
Source organism: Penaeus japonicus (assembly GCF_977035675.1). Taxonomy (NCBI): domain Eukaryota; kingdom Metazoa; phylum Arthropoda; class Malacostraca; order Decapoda; family Penaeidae; genus Penaeus; species Penaeus japonicus. The sequence goes on from NW_028234430.1 coordinate 23,341,155, forward strand.
CAGATTAATGATGGAGACTATGATTCGCTTTTGTGTGCTGGCAGAACTTCCGGGAAACTAATATAGGTACCTGTTCCGCCTCTTTCCTTCTTTTCTTTATCCCGTCCTTTGTTCCCCACTGCCTCCGTTCCTTTCTTCCTTTCTAGGTGTAGCCACCTCAACTTTGTCGATATGATCCTATCCCGATTACCACTACAACCACTTTATCAGTGTATCACTGCAACATCATCATTCTCATAATCACGACCGCTTTCGCCTACCGTGCCACACTCGGAACTGAAGTGGTTCCAAGTTATTATCGTGTTGCCGGGTTAGTGGAGTTATTGTGAAGCGCTTTGAGCAGTGATGGTGTTGTTAGCCGCCATTGAGCAGTGGTTATGTGTCAGACGGGGCCGGGAAAGGAGGAGGCTTCGGGGAGTTAAAGTCAGGCATATATACGTGTGTGTGTTAAGAGATTTGGAGGCTGATGAGGTTGAATACAAGACTGGAGGTTCATGGTATGAAAACACGAGGAAGAGAAAAGGGAAATTGTGACTGGAAAGTGCACAGTAATAGGAAGAAAGAGATAGAGATTAGGAATCTTTTATGGTTAATACAAGAAGAGAAAAACGATATTTTGTATATTTGTATATTTAGGATGATTTTATTTATTTCTTTATTCTTGTTATAAACAGGCATGCTTTCAACCGTCTTACTGCACCGGCTACTAATTAAGCTAGGAAAAGAAAATTCCTGTTTGGAAGATTCCGACCCTGACTGCACATATGGGAATATTTGTCTGGTGCTGATCTAATAATCCTGCGGTGAATGGGGGGCGGAGGGGTAACATGGGGCCACTACAGGGATGGAGGAGCAGAAGGTGTTGCGGTGAATTGCGTCTTGGGGTTGTAGCGCCGAGAAGTTTTGTAAGAAATCACTTTTTTTGTGAATGATTTAAAGATTTTTTGCATTTATGCGATGCCTTGTTTGGAAATGAGAATGTGGATGTAAAGCTCTCGCTTTTAGATCCTGATGAATGACCGTGGATAGATAAACTTTTTTTGACAAACCATTTTGATTTTATTTATTGATAATGCACGCTGTGACAAGTTTGTATTGTAGTAATTTCATAATACGAGGTATGCATTACTGCCATTCCCGGTTGCTTTTAGAGAAGAACCTACTTTTTAGTAAAAATAGTAATAACAATAATAATAGTGATAGCTCCGGCAGTCTGTGTCCAGGGTGAGCTGACATAGTGATTATGGTCCAGGGTTTCACAGAGAATAATTACGATACAAGAGTAGCCGATAGAGCGACTAAGAAAGTGGAATAAGGGCGAGATGTCAGTCAGCCTGCAAGCACCTCTTGGTATAGCCGAGGAGAGTGTGAAAAGAGAGTTACCCAGTTGCATTGGAAGTTAGTTGAAAATTGGATCATCCAAAGATCGTGTTAAGAGAGGAGTTGGTTGGATTCTAGCTGGGAATATGCAGATGGAAGGTGAGGGAAGGGGGAGGGGTGCACTTTGGGGTTTAAGTGGCTTAAATTCGACGGAATAAGGCTGATTTGGTAACCATGGCAACGAGTCCATACTCTAGATAAGTGAAAGTGTAGAAAAATAGAGCGAGATCGTCAGTTGATTAAACACTGAGTCCATGCCGCTATGTTTTGTTACATTATATATATGTATGTATATATTTCCTCGAATATTTATATATTTAATCACGTCATTGTATATTATGTCCTTATATTTATATGCTTATTACTATTTCTTCAATATGTTTTTGTGTATTTCCGTTAATTATTTTCTAACATTGTCGTTCTTAAACATGCTGTCACCGATACGGCTGTACTCAATTATGTTCCCAAAGAAACGAGTAAACCAGATCCTCCCTAATAAACCCTCACGGGAACAGACTCGACAACATTGATCCTCAGTCTTCGCCAGCGTTGCTGAATGAAGTGTAGCCCACGCGGCGCTTCAGGAGGCGGCGAGGCGTCAAGGAGGTGTAGCGCGGGCGATGAAAGACCAGCACCTGGCTGGCTAAGTGGTGCAACACGCCCCAGGAATACTGACTACCTTTCCGGGGGCTTAGCCCTAAGGGGGAGGGGCTGCCGAGTCGTGTGAGGTTAGAGATTTTTAAGGGGGATTGTGTTCATATAGTGTGGCGATGTGTTAGATGATTGGTGGGGGAAGGCGGGATTAGCTAATGCTCTTATGCATCCCTTTCGCAGTGCAAATGCAGGGAGTAAATCAAGACTAGCAGGATTTGAATGTGTGATTTAGGGTCAATTATTTTCGTGAATATCGACCATCGCTTCTTTTAGCAAGATTGGGTTATTCTGTACTCTTATCCAAATAAATCAAAAAGATATTTGAAATTTTGTCGACTTTGCGTTGCCGGGGATTTGGCCATTTGCAACCAGCGTGAACACCTCATTGAAATACATTACCTCACTCCACATGCCGAGCGGAGAGCTTGACGCCATCTCGGTAATGGAAGGCGCTACCTGACGGAGACGTGGTGAGGTGTGGGCGTGGAAGAGGAATAAGAGGACACGGTGCTGATTTTAGATGTGTTGTACGGTGTGCGTTGGCCACCCTGTATTGATGCGGGGAAAATACAAAATAAGTGAGTGTTTGCCATGACCGACTGATTTTTCTGATTTTAATTCTGAATGTCTTTCATCCGTAATTTTTGAAGCCCTGCCAAAAATAAGTTTTTTTTGTTATTATATCATAACTGATGATGATACTTGTGGTATCTTTTAACCAGTGGGCAGAACCAAGGGAACAAACTTATATAATACCAAGGAAAGGCACAAAGAGAGAAAAAAAATATAGCAGCTTCTAAGAAAAATCTTTGCTTTCAAGATTTTTCTTCATTCTCGCTTTCGCTCTTGTAGTATTCGGCTCGCTTGAAGGCGGATGTTTCATGTCCGTGAGCGCTGATCCTCCTCCATCTTTACATCTCCGCTGATGCGTGAGAGTAAAACCGCATTACGCCAGAGCTAGGCCGAAACTCAAGCTGACACTCGCACACACGCGTTAATGGAAAGATGGGTGGAGATTCTCTTTTTTTACGATTCACGGGGCCTGTTCCGGTAATGTGGTGCTCAGGAACGGGGAGGCAACTCAACACAATAGTTAAATGTGGCAACGGGGTTCCGTAGAGTTTTCGCGGGCTGGTCGACACGAGTGTTTATCATTTTATTGCTTCATTATTTTTAGTATTATAATAGTGCCGACAGTCAGCTAATGATTGGACATTTTTATAAATGTGTATGAATTAGCAATTATTTTTAGATTTCATATTTTTCCTAAGACGTTGACAACTATCCTTTGCAATCTGACAGCGTGCCTCACTAGTGAATTCGGTATTATGAATGCTCGTGATGAATTTGATAATGACTAAGCACTAGTTTCCTCAGTTGAACTTGACCCTTGCGGCTTCTAAAGCACATGTTATTAGTTACTTGCAAGAGTTTGCAGACTTAATCATTTCACTTTTTCCATACTAACCAGGTTCTAAGGCAAATGTATATGAAATTATAATTAAACCCCAGTGTTTGCTCTAAATTAAGAAATGATACAATTTAGATGCATTTTACGATTACACAAGGATGCTGAACCTTGCGTCTGTGAAATATATTTATTTGTCCTGCACGTACATCTATCATTTGGTCCTCCGCCTGTATTTCGATGTCACTGTCCTTCAGTATGTTCACCGAATAAAGTAAACATACTGTTTACTGAAACTATTTTTAGTAACTGTGCCTTCCTTGCTTATCCTTTTCTCCCCCTCTTTCATTTTGCCTCTCACTTCATTTTTTTATTATTTTATTAGTGATTACAGTCTTTGGCTATTTATTAATTTTCGTTTGCCCAATATCTTGATTTATTCGAGTTTCTCTCGTACAGTGCCTTTTATTTTATTATCAATATCATCACACGCGCTTCTTTATCTTTGTCTTTTATTCTCCGTCTATCTACGTTCTTGGAGCGCAGAAACGAATTTATGGACGTGATATATCCCCGTTGCGAAGCCTAGGTGGTGCGAGGCAGCACTTGAGGCCCGGTAATGGAGCTGTCTTGCGGATGCTGGAGGCGAAAGATGGATGTTGTTGACCACACACTGAAGCGTAGGTTTGCTCGACCGTCGTTTAAATAAGTGAGGAGACTTTTGGCATTTTACTGCGGGTTCTTTATAATGGTGTTGTTCAGGGTGAGCAGGTATTGACCGATTTCTCTTTGCTGTGTTTTCTTTCTTTGGTTTAACTTATGCATTTTTATGTATATATACTCATAAATACTTTGTATGTATATTTTGTGTAATGGAGCGATGAAACACGTATATATTATCAAATTATTGTTTAAATGGTGGTGCTGGTTATTGGAAAGTGGTTTGAAAACCGTTCAAAAAAATAAACGAAGTGTATTGTGTGTGACCCGTAGAGTTATTTGACACTTGGCGGAAATCCAAAGAAAACATTTGGTGCAAAGGAGGTTAAGGTGATAATGTAATGCAGTTTCTTTTTTCAGCTAATTCTGAATGAGACTAAAGTGTTGACCTCATGTATTGGTGAACTGTGTAAATATTTTGAAAAGAAATAGGGTGTGACTAGGCGGGTATGTGAGGGTGGGCGTGCCGTGCCCGCGGGCGGGCGCCGCGCAACAATGGCTCACGAGGCGGGGCGGAGACCCTCCGGGGACCGCCAGGGATCCAAGGCCAGCTCCACCACTCGTACCTCCATGAGCGGCCTCCTCCCCAGCCCAGTCGTGTGTGGTGACGAACCTAGCTTTGTCACGCTCTATCAGAATGGCGGCTCGAAACGCTTAGTGGAAGGCTACGACAGTGTTAAATACAATGGGTCCAGCAGGCAGCATGAGAACGGAGGTCGCCTGGGATTAGCCAATGGCGAGCGATCGTCCGACTCCGAGGACTCGGGTGCCACTAGCGGCGCTACCAGCGGGAAAGAGGCTAGCCCGGGCTATGAGGAGAGCTCGGGGTCGGAGCAGAGCAGCGGCCCGCCGCTCTCCGAGGAGAATCGTGGAGACGACGAAATGGACCCGGAACCAAGACGGGTGAGATCTGCGCTGCCGAGATCTCAAACGACGCCCGTGCTGAACGGCGACCACACGCTGGACGACGTGCTCCGGCCGCTGACGCACTACGGCCAGGAGTCTCCCAGCAGCGAGAGCACGCGCCTCAGCAGCGACCTAAATCGCATTCGAGCCGCGCATGAAATAAATATTAGTAAACTCGCGTATCTCGAGGCGCTCTTCCAGCGTGCCAAGCTGGAGGAAATGCGACTGAAAAATCTCAACGCCAGCAGAGAAACGAACGAAGCACGGAACGCCAAGTCAGGCTCTAAAAGCTTACAAAGTCCCGAGAGCGGCTACAAGTCGCTTCCTTCCTCGGTTTCTGATTACGGCCTCAGAAACTACGGATCGGGACACAGTTCTTCCTCTACCAACAACAGTACCTGCGGGTCGACCTTGCCCGATGGCCAGGCATTGTTGCGGACCATCGAGAACCGGTTGCACCTGGCGCGACCGCAGGACAAGGGCAGCAGCCGATCACTGTACCAGTGCGGCGGAAGCAGCAGCGTTGGGAGCCTCAGCAGACTAGCGACGGGTCACAGCCCGGCCACGAGCGGGACGTCCACCCCCGCCAGGTTCGTATCGCCATCACGGTCAGAGGCGCATGGAGGGTCGCAGGGAACCACTCCTGGCAGCACCCCCGCCACTACCCCCGGGGGGACCCCAAAGCGACCCGAAGGGCTCAGTCAGAGTCGTTCCATGGGTCACGTCAGCCAACGATCTCTTCCGCACAACTATCGCAGCCGCTCTGCTTACAGCTCGCCTGCAGTTTCCCCTCAGCGGGGTCCTGACCCTGCCGGATTCCTTGTGTCTCCCTCCGGCGGGGCTCCTAATACTCGTAGGTTCTCCAGCCTAGACCTGAGGGGTCGTGGTCAGCCTCGGCAACTGTCCTTGCGGCACACCGCCCATGGCTACCCGACGGTGGTCCTTCCCATCAGCCCGCCCTCGCCTGCTCAGGGCACTCAAGCATTCCATCGGAAAATGCAACTTTTCTTCGAGATAATGGACACGCAATCAAGATTCTCACAGGTAGGCGCGGTTACCCAAGCCTTTACCTCAAATCGCTGAAATCACTTCTTACTTGTGCTGACTTTAATTCTCTAAGGTTAAGCATTTCCTGATGGGAGTCCGAGTAGCAAGTATAGCTAGGTTTGTATTGCTTCTTAACTCACACACTAACTTTTGAATGGCTGATATATTACTTGATTCACTTTCTAGGCAAACTCACGCATTATATTGATTCACGCTGTATATCCTTAGCTTTATGAGTAGGTAGTATTTATCTCTATCTTTTTATTAGGAGTCTCGAATCACGTTAGAAAGCAGTTTCTTGCCAGATTGTGCGGTATTTCCAATCAATTACTAACCCAATTACCATAGGGGAAGAGGTAGCTGGGGCACAGCTTCAGTCTTAAAGCTTAGGCACTGTGTATGTACTGTATATATGTTCTCTCTAATGTACAGTCTCGTTTTCATAGCCCGCTCAGTCCTCCCTCTCAGACCCGACTCGACAAAAGGTGGGTACAGCACATTCCCTCTTG
>NW_028234430.1:23352778-23367778 GCF_977035675.1 Penaeus japonicus
TACATACATACATACATACATACATACATACATACATACATACATACATACATACATACATACATACATACATACATACATACATACATACATACATACATACATACATACATACATACATACATACATACATACATACATACATACATACATACATACATACATACATACATACATACATACATACATACATACATACATACATACATACATACATACATACATCGCGACGTCAGCAACCCACTCCCCCCACCCCCCCCCCCCCCACAAAACCGTTGGCACTGCTGAAACCCTCTCGCGACAAAGCACACAAAAATTGCAGTTTATCCACCGCCCCCGGGGGTTATGCGGCGTAATTGGCTTCTTTCTTTGTCCTCGGGCGAGCCTCCACTCTGACAGCACTGAGGAGATAAGATGCTTGGGGGAAGGGCGATAAGGATGCTGAAGTGGGTGGGTAGAGAGGGGAGCGATGGACCTTGGACGGGATGCGGCTAGATTGAAGGGGCGGAAGAGGAAGAGTATTACGCGTCGATCGGAAAGACTTCAGGCTGGAAGTCTTTCCTCTTCTATTCCTTCAGGCCTTCTCTCCTCTCCTCCTTTGGATCCCTTCCCCTCCTTTTCTCCTCGCGTTCCCCCATATAAGTTTCCATAGAGTGTGATTGGCATGGGGCGTATGTTTATATTACTGCCTCCGAATTTCACTTTGGCGTTTCCGATGATGCCACGAGAATTTACGCCAAAAGCTCCCCGTTCCTTTATCTTGCCAATACTTAATCACCGCTCCTCGTAGATATTGATACACCGTTGTCACAAACAGGTGCGTTAATTAATGCCGGTAACTCCTGCAAACTCTGACTTCCGGCTGCCGGTTGAGGCTGAGTCCGCTGAGAGATGAGGATACGAAGGGAGGCTGGCAACTTTGTAGGTGAAACACGGACGAAGCAGTTAGATGCGCTGGAAGTTACTGTCAAAGGCAATAAAAACATTTAGCGAAATGATTTAGCGTAACAAGAGCAACTAACTGAGCAGCAACAAAAGCCGAACGCTCTCTGCCGGAAAAAGGAGAGTTCGCTGAGGAGGGAAAATTGTGCCGGACTTTCTGCGAGCGGGAGAAGCCTGCTTTCTTCTCAGGACAAGTTTGCGTGCTGGTACATGAGGTTCCTGACATCCTATGCTCTCTGAGCCATCACGAAATCTTAAACAGCTCTTGAAAATGAGCAAAAATTGCAAGTCTGGCTGCAGGGCTTTGTTATAACAAGTCAAAGGATGAAATTAATGAAAACTTTTGAAATCCTAAAGACTTTTGTTTGACTTACGACTTTGCATATCTGATCAGTGAGGGTAGTTAACATTTTGCTACATTTTGATATTTTCTCGATGAACGCACTCGCACTGCAATGCACATACAGACACACGCGCACACTAGACGCCGGATACGCCGACCGCTCCCCCTCACACGTACAGTTACATAAACTCTACGGCTTTCATCTGTAAGATTTCATATTGTTGAATCGGTATCGCTCTCTAAAATACGCATTATCATCATCTTTACATTACAAACTATCATATATCTTCTCCATACGTATGTTTTAATGTCTTTTTTTCTGCTATTGCTTCACGTCAGTCACTTGTGAAGGAAGCGTGGAAATAAAGGTAAAGCGATAGATGCAGTTCCATTTGTGGACTAGATCAGGGATTAGACAAAGAAGAAACTCACGAGAGAGATCAGCCAATCATCTTTAATGTCCTTTAGGGTAAATTCTGTGTGCCGTGCGTACGTAAGTCAGGCCGGTGATATGACGACATAGGCATGATAGTGACAGCTGTCAGATTTATGTCGTAAATCCTCGTATCCTCCAAAGATCGGGTTGTCATTATTTTTCGTTGATATTTGTACTTAAAGAAAAGAGATTGTTTAGTGAAATATTTATTGTGATAAGGCATATAAAACCAGCTTGGCCACCTTTCAAAATTAGAAAATACTTATGTTGAAAAAAAAAATCACAGTTTCTTATGAGCGGTAATGTTTACACATTTTGGTTCAAGGTTTTCATCGTACAGTGCAATTTAGTTGTTGGACGTTCGAAAGATGTTTGAAGGACGTGCGTATCTAAGTCAAGTGCTGCAGACGCAGAAGTGCTTATCCAGTGTTGGTAGGAGCCCACCCACAGTCTGGCCAGCACCCTCTGCACATGGGACCTTCGGGTCTAGTCGCTGTTGACCGTTATTTTGCTAAAAAATGTATTGTGTCTTGGAGGGTAATGACCTAAAGCGAGAAAGCTTTTAGGACCGGCGTACATGCAGGTAGTTGTACCCCTTGCGGCTTCCGGTTGCGTGGACTTGCCTTCTCCCCGCCCCTTCTTCCAACAACTTTCTCACCCCCCTCCCCTCCGTCCCCCCTCTGTTTTTTTTTCTCTTTCTCTCTCTCTCTTTCTTTCGTTGTTGTGTTCCCCCTCTCTCCTCTTTCCCCCTACCCCTTTTTTTAACCGTTTGTTTTCTTTCCATCTAATTCTTGACCCCTTTTGACATTCTTCTTTGTTGATGTCTCCCCTCATTTGGCTCCCCTCTAAATCTCAGCCCTCCTTTTGTACATTATTTTCGAGCGCGGAGAGAAAGAACGCTTTTCCCCGCCCCTCGCCCTGTTTTCCCCTCGTTCTGGCCGCAAAGTTAAGAGTAGTGTAAGTCTTCGAGCAGCGCGAAGTGTTGCACGGTGAAGAATTGGATCGGCCATTCAATTTTTAATCAGGAGCGTTCACATGCTATTAAGGTGAATAATGTAGCGCTCGACATCGAGACTGGTGATGACCCTCCTCCTCCTCCTCCTCCTCCTCCTCCTCCTCTTTCTCACCTCTTCTCCCTCCTCTTCATTCTCCTCTTCCTAACCCGTTATTCTCCATCCTCCTTTCTCTCTCTCTTTCTCTCTCTCTCTCTCTCTCTCTCTCTCTCTCTCTCTCTCTCTCTCTCTCTCTCTCTCTCTCTCTCTCTCTCTCTCTCTCTCTCTCTCTCTCTCTCTCTCTCCCTCTCCCTCTCCCTCTCCCTCTCCCTCTCCCTCTCCCTCTCCCCCCCCCTCTCTCCCCCCCCCCCCCTCTCTCTATCTATTTATCTATCTGTCTATGTATCACACTTTTTTCTCTCTTTCTCTCACTATTTTTCCTTCTACTCTGAAATTCCCTTTCTTGTCACCCATTTCACTTGGACCTTCCCCCCCCCCTCCCCATATTTATTATTATCGATCCTTTCGCCACCGCATCGCATCGAATGGAAGTAGGAATGTCAGAAAATGGAGTAAAGTAAGGACAGATGGTAAGGGGAGAGGGAAGCCACAAACACTCCTCTTTTAAGTCCCCCCGAATTTCACCTTAACTGGCACATGATCACCTCAGCTTCCCTTCCCCCCCCACCCCCATCCTATCACCTCCCTGACGCCCCTGGCAATAAATCATCGCGTGCAACTTTCTCTTCTTTACCCCCGATGGTGATGGCGCCGTTGCACTTGCATCCGCGATTCTTTTTAGGGGCAGCTTCTCTTTGTTCAAACCTCTTTCTTCGTTATTCACCTTAGCTTCCCCCCTCCCCCCTTTTCTGACATTACGCTCTCAATCTATCTATTTATATGTATATATATTCATATTTATCAATCTCTCTCCCCTTCTCTCTCTCTATCTATCTGTTTATTTTTTATCTATCTATCCATACCTCTCCCCTTCTCTCTCTCTATCTATCTGTCTATTTTTTATCTATCTATCCGTACCTCTCCCCTTCTCTCGCTCTATATATCTATTTATCTATCAATCTATGTCTCTCTTCTCAATCTCCCTCTCTCTTCTCTCTCTCCCTATCCTTATCCGTATCCTTGTCTCTTTCCGGCCCTTCCCCTTCCCCTCTCCTTTCCCTGATACCTTCCTACCCCCCTCCGTCCTTCTCCTTCAGTTTGGTCTAGATCTCCCTGTGATGTGACGCCCAACGATCGGTGATGATTAAAGCGGAGGCTTGTGGTTGGGGGGGGTGTCATTGGGGTTGATGAGGGCGGGGTTTTAGGAGGTTGGGGTAATAGGCGCGTCGAGGAGGTTACGGGGATTTATTTCTTCTGCCATAATGGAGCGATCAGAGGCGGCGATCGCTTTAACGGTGCTGATGATGGGCTCATTATGAGGGATGACATGGATTTACTTTTAAACCGCATATCAATCGCCGTCGGTGAAATATTAGTGTTTTTTTTCTAATTGATGGCGAGCCTTTAGTTTTGACCTTTCTTGTGTATTTTCGTTGTATCTTCTACACTGTACTTTTTATAGGAGTCTTCGTCGTTATGTTTATCGGCAAAGCGTGTCTATGTTTTGTATATACTGTTTTAAATGTGACAGGGAAATGGAGGTGAAGAATGGATGTGGAAGATAAAGCATATTTCTGAACTCAGGACTGCAAATCAATTGCATTTTTATAGTTATGGGAATGAAATTGCTTTCGATAGCATTTTTATGGAAATTGCAAATAAAATAATAGTCGTATAAAGCTGTAGGGCGCCCCATACCGTAATACTGATCGCCATTGTTGTTGTTGTATATTGTATGTATTGCCAACTTGCAATGAAAAAAATGCCACGTTACTGCTGTGATCATTATTGAAATCATCATCGCCACCAATATTATGGGACATCAAGTGGGAAAGCGAGCTGGAACGCGAGTGACTCCTTCGATGGGACAATGGTTACGAGTGGAAGGAATGGTATTGGGAGTGGGCAAGACTCTAGCCGGAATAATAACTCTCCTGAAGGCTGAGTTTTACGGCCTACTGCGGGGGAATAAGCGCTTTAGTGCCCGCCATGTGTAGGGGAAGGACGGAAGTGAAGTAGGGGAGTGGAAAGGTCCGGTCTTTATATGCGCACACAAACAAAGTGCAAGAGAGGAAAAGGTGGAGAGGCGGGAGGGCCTTGGTAGGGAGGGGGGAGAGCGAGGAAGACGTATTTTGGTTTTATGAAGTTTGAGAGCATTAATTTCTCCTTAAAGTTCTCGTGAAAAGGGTATTGCCCAGTAATTTTGTAGCAGTATAATGGGGGAACCACCGGCAGTGTTTTCTACGGCGAGAGATCAACAGGGCCGCGAGATGGAAGGAAACTGTTCGCGGAATGAGGCGTTTAGTGGTCGGCGATTCAGTGGTGAAGAGGGAAGAGTCAGACAGACAGGCAAACAGACAGGTAGAAATGCATATATTACAAGACTTAACTAGCACAGAAATTTAAAGATCAGCAAAAAGAACTCAAAGAAAAAATATATAACGGTAATGGTAATAAACAATAACAGAAATGGTAATGCTGAGGGTGATATTATTTTTCTTGTCAGTGTTGTTGATGCTGCAGTTAAAGTAATGGTAATATTAATGATAGTAGGGTGAGAGTGATAGTTATGGCGTTCACCATGATAGTGAGAAAAATAGAGACCATTAAAATGAATAAAAACCAGACAACCAAAAATCTGAAAAAGAGCCAAAACATGAGCAGAGAAAGCTCAGTCAAAAACAGAGGTTAAAGAACTGGTAAATCAATTCACGGCAAGGTAGACAGAACCGAGGGAAAGGGGAAAGATGTCTGGCGAGGGAGCAAGGGCCACGGGAGGAGCAGGGAAGGGAACGGGCCGGGACGCTGATAAGCAGTCATAGGAATATCATAGTATATTTACTTACTCTCCTCTTCCCGGGCCCGCTGTTGATGGTATCGATACCATAACCCGGGAATAATGCAGTTAAGGTTGATTGGTTAAGTGAGTGTATGCATGGAAATCGGAGATAGGGGAGAGAACGAGTAGGGGGAAGAGGGCAGAGGAGAGGGAAAGGAAAGGAGGGTAAAGAAGAGCTTAACGGAAAGGAAAAGGAGTGGCAGACAGGAAAGCGAGTTCGGGGAAGAGCGTAATAAAGTAGGACATACACGAAAGAAAGAAAGTGCGAAAGAAAACGACCGGAAAGGCGACAGCATTTTATGCAACGTCTGTTTTATCGCCTTGGGAGTAGCAGAGTCAATAGGAGCGTTGAACGGCCGACCGGGAGCCCTTGACTCATTTTAAACGGGGAGGGGAGGGGGGGGGGTAGCATGGGAGATGAGAAGAAAGGAAGAGGGTTGGTGAATGGGAAGGAAAAAGTAGAGGAAGGGGAAGGAGGAACAGAGGTGGAATAGAGGGGAAAGATAAGGAATGCAGATGTTGAAATGTAGAAGATGAAGGATAGAGAAAAAGAGGGCGGGAAATAGAGAAAGGGAAAGGACTTGTTTGAAAGGCATCCGGGAAACGACTCGACTGGAGAAAGAGAAGACAGACACTAACTCCCAAAGTTTCTTGATGACGAAGAAGATTTCAAATTAAGAAATAAATTTGAAATTTGAACAGCAGACCGAGAACAGAAAATGGAAGTAGTAGACGAATAATAACGTATTTTATAGAAAGATTATTGAAAAGCAAAGGAGAAAATATATTATATTTTTTTCATTTACAATTGACCGATATAAAGCCTAGTGGAAGAGGATTAAGAATGTATAAAGACATGTTAAGGTACGGCACTGGCTCAGACAAGTATATATATATATATGTATATATATATATATATATATATATATATATATATATATATATATACATACACACATACACATACATACACATATACATATACATAACATACACATACACATACACATACACATACACATACACATACACATACATATACACACACACACACACACACACACACACACACACACACACACACACACACACACACACACACACACACACATATATATATATATATATATATATAATATATATATATATATATATATATCTATCTATATATATATATATATATATATATATATATATATATATTATATATATGGTGTGTGTGTGTGTGTGTGTGTGTGTGTGTGTGTGTGTGTGTGTGTGTGTGTGTGTGTGTGTGTGTGTGTGTCTATGTCTATGTCTATGTCTATGTCTATGTCTATGTCTATGTCTATGTCTATGTAAATACGTGCGTGTGCGCATGTATGTTTATGTCTATGCGTGCGTGGGTGTTTGTTTATATTACATTTATATGTATACACACACATATATATATATGTACATATATTTGTTTATGTAAATGTATATGAATGCATTTATATGTATATGTCTCTGTGAGGGAGGGTGTGTGCGCGCTTGTGTGTTGTCTATTTATGTGTGTGCGAATTGTAGAAGCAGATAGAGTGACGGAAGAAGTGCAGAGCGGAGAATTGAGGAGAACCCAGGAGAGATATGAAAATTGATGGAACAGCAGATATCAGATCGAGAGTGACTGCAGAGGATCGTGTCGAAATCGCGGATGAGTGACAGGGGAGGGCAAGAGTGCCTGTGGAAGGTTATAGTGATGGACAGTTTAGCAGGGAGGCAGACAGGAAGGCTGACCCGAACACAGGCACATTATAGATGGATCTCATTTATTTTTCTAAAGTGCAGTATGATGCTGTAAATGAATATTGTTTTTGGAATGCATGTTGTTCGCGAAATTAAAACATTGCATTTAATTTCGTTATAACCTGAAAGCTCCTTCGACGTGTTTTTTTTTTCGGTATTCTTAATGCAGGTACAGCAGCTTGATGGACCTGGGTTACTGATCCTGTTGAGTGTCTTCTATTTATGAGGGATCCTCCTCGTCCAGGATTAATGAGGTGTTCTCGTTGTTGTATTCATTATTGTCGTGTCAGGAGATGCTCTTTCCATACCGTACCCACGTTTTATCTCATTGTCACGGATTATTGTAACTAGGATCTATGAAACAGGAAATCGCCATTATTGCTTTTCTTACTGGAATACAGTCATGGCACACACGCACATGCGCACACACTTTTTTGCTGAGTGGTTTGTATAAAAGGATATGGAAGTTCTTAGCTCTTCTGTCTCATACGTTTACTCACTCGCATCCGTTCCCGCAGCCAGAATGCATCCAAGCCATACTACTCACCCATTGCGCCCCCACCCACCCCCTTCCGCCCACTGGAGGAAATGGGTCGCCCCTCTTTGCATGGGTTCGGTTTGGCGTTATTGATTCAATGGCCGCGTGTATTACATCTTATTTACGAGACATCCTCCGAGGCCAAACACTCCTTAATGGCTCGGAGCTCTCAGGGGCGGCATAAAGGGATCCATCGTCGGGCTTCCGGCATAAACAAGGTCCAGGATCCGAGTCCCTCAAGTAGTACGGGAGAAGAGGAAGGTAAGAGACCTGGAGGGCTGGTTAGTCATGCATGCCGCGGCCGGCCGCTGGATTCCTCTTTTCGGTCTTCCTTTTCTCTCTCTCTCCTTTCTCTCCTCTCTCTCTCTCTCTCTCTCTCTCTCTCTCTCTCTCTCTCTCTCTCTCTCTCTCTCTCTCTCTCTCTCTCTCTCTCTCTCTCTCTCTCTCTCTCTCTCTCTCTCTCCTCCCTCTCTCTCTCCTCCCTCTCTCTCTCCTCCCTCTCTCTCTCCTCCCTCTCTCTCTCCTCCCTCTCTCTCTCTCCTCCCTCTCTCTCTCCTCCCTCTCTCTCTCTCTCTCTCTCTCTCTCTCTCTCTCTCTCTCTCTCTCTCTCCTCCCTCTCTCTCTCTCCTCCCTCTCTCTCTCCCCTCCCTCTCTCTCTTCTCTCTCTCTCTCTCTCTCTCTCTCTCTCTCTCTCTCTCTCTCTCTCTCTCTCTCTCTCTCTCTCTCTCTCTCTCTCTCTCTCTCTCTCTCTCTTGTTCCTCCTTTTCTACACCATTTCTCCATTTTTATCTATTTTTTTCCTTTTTGGATGTTTGTTTTTCATCGTTCTTTTTTGTTAGCTTGTTTTTGTTTTTCATATCTCTCTCTAACTCTAGTCTTTCTATTTCTATTCTTGTGTCCCATATGGTGGATTGTTTTATTGTCTCTCGTGTTCCTCGCTCAGCACTTCCAGTGCCCCATTGTTATAGAGTGGGGTCAGTGTGATATGACTTATGAAAGGTGGATAGCTGTTGACCTTAATGGGGTCAGTCGGTCTGGGAGAAAGAATTCCGACCTTTTTTAGGCTCGACTCAAAGGGAGGATTCTTGTCTTGTCTGCTTTCTCGTTTCTCAACAACAGGCGGTTTTGTAAGAAATTATTAGAAGGAGCTTTCCGTGTCACTTTAGATAGATTTAAATTGAATTCCCGGAGTTTATTCACTCCTTTTATACTATAGCCAATTATCTATAGTATTATTCACTTTATTTCTGTTTTTCTGTATGATGCTTACCATCTGTCTCTATTCCTGCTTGTTCTGTTGCTAATCTAGCCAGCTCTTATTATTGCTAAGTAAAGCCTTGTCCATAACCTACTGTCATTACTGTGCCGTAGTTTTGTTGAGATGAGACTAGGGTGAGTCAGCATTATTAAGTAAAGGACCTCCATAATTGTGAGGTACTTTTATTTCGGGATCTTGTCATTACCGAATATAGCAGGCGTTATTGGTAGCTATTGTTGTTATTATAAGCAATGTCATTTTTGTAAATTGCTTTTGGTGATATAGGACACCCAGATAATTGTGACGCAGACACACTGTTATTAGTATTTTTATTATGAAGCATAGACGAGAAATATAAATACTTTTTTTGTTAAGAGCACGAAAACCTCGGCTGTAGGAGCATGCTTTACCCTGGCCTTGTAGTAATCTACAGTGAAATGATGCGTGTGTTGTCCGTAGACTTTAAGGCGTCACACCATTGCTGTTTGAGACAAATACAAATACATGTATGTTCATGAGATTCTGTTTTCTACATCCATACGATAAGAGCGCGGATATATGCATATATATATATATATATATATATATATATATATATATATATATATATATATGTGTGTGTGTGCGTGTGTGTGTGTGTGTGTGTGTATATGTATGTATGTATTCCAAACTTTCATATCAACGACTAATTTTACCCGAAACTTTTCCTCTGGTAACTCTCACAGCGCAGAAATGTCAGATTACTGTGGTTGCCATTCCCTTTGTGTGGTATACATTTCACGGTTGACTAAGATTTGCTCATCCCTTGGACGGTTCCTGCAAATACTGACTGCCCCTCTTCTCTACTCCCGCCCTCTCTCCACTTCCCCTCTCCTCTCCACTTCTCTCGCAGATTCCTCTCACCTCCCTTCACGCATTATTCTTTCACTGTATCTCCCCTTGTGCCTCAGACCTTTCTCCCAAGAACTAGTCTGCGCGTCTCTCCGTTCTTCCGTTTCCATTTCTTCGTCATATGCTGTCCAAATCCATCGCTCCCGTTTCCCCTTCCATGAACCCATGACCCCCCCCCTCTCTTTCCATCACTTTAATTTTAGCCGTTGCCCCCCTCACTCTCCTTCCCCACCACCCATCGCCCTTGCAAGACGGCGCCATCATGTTTTTGCATCATCTGTCTTCATCGTTTTCTTTGTCAGCCGTTATTATCCGGAGCTCCGCCAGGATTCGGCGCTTAAATCCCGCTAATTCTGCGTCTGGTTCGTGCGAAGTCGAAGTCGATTTGTGCAAACCATCCCGGATTCGCGGCTCGACCTCCCTCGCTTCCTGCTCTCTCAGTTGGCGGAAACTTACTGGAAGCGGACTATGTTATGGCTGCATGATTGATATTTATGTGGATTTTTTACTCAGTCATTAAACCACTACAAAAATGTTACTTACAGAGCTAATGTGGAAAAGTAAAGTTGGAGAGTAGAGGCTAAAGTAAAGAAGCATGATTTTTACATGCATTTCCCGGGTGAAAAAATAGATTCCCGCTTCGTTAATCACCATATTGATAAAAATGAATTTTGAAAAGAAATCTTTTTTAATCTAACTGCTAGCCCCGCACGGGCTCCTCTCGAATATCTCGCCGTCGATAATGTCTGATGAGATAATCGAAAACCGCCAATCCCTTCCCGTCGCTGTTTCATCTTCTCTCTCTGTTTATTCAGCGATTCAGCTTCGGGTCGGTAAGGCTGGAAGCATGTGAGTACACACGCGCTAATGAAACCTTTGTAGAGGAAGTCCCCGGGAAAATTTCATAAAGTGGCGGAGGTCAGAAGGAAAACCTTGGCAGTGGGAGTGTAATAAAGGATTTCTGGCTCGGGAAGATTAAACGGAAACTGTGCGCGCGCGCGCATGCATATGTGTGTGTGTGTGTGTGTGTGTGTGTGTGTGTGTGTGTGTGTGTGTGTGTGTGTGTGTGTGTGTGTGTGTGTGTGTGTGTGTGTGTGTGTGTTCTCCCTGTGTGTGATGCTGTCTCTAATATCGCCACAGTCGCAGTAATGAACCTTTTTACTTTCATTTTCTTTCCTTCGCTAAGCATCAGGGCGGATCCTTCCCTTTCCCTTAGGTCTCCAAGCGGCAGTTGCTTGCGCCACTTACATCTCCTCTCTGTGGCTCCCGCTGCTGCCTGTGGTCCCAGGAGCGGATCCCGACTGTCTTTTGCTGACTTCTGCTTTTGTTTTCTTGTATCCTGCAGGCTTGGGGTTTCCGAGACCCCATGATAGTCCCTCTCTTTTGACGTGGTTTTGATAAAGCCTACGTTGCTTCCCTACCCCCTCCCTCCCTCCACCCATCCCTCCCCCTCTCTCCCCTTTAGCCCCCACTGCTCTGCCTCCTTTGGCATGTGTGCTCTCCACAGCCCAGTCTCCTTCCGCTGGAGGAGGAAGTCTGCTGTCGTTATTTTTCCGTATTATTTCACGGTAGCAGCCTCGTACTTCCCTTTCCTTTTCCCTCATGGTTTGTGTCGGTGGTTATACTTATGGTGATGATATGGTAGGGAAGAGAAGGAGAAAAATAGTATTGATAGTAAAGATGAGGAAGAGGTAGAAAGAATAATAGGATAATGATTGTTATTATTGTTATTGTTATTATGTTTATTATTATTGCTGTTGTTGTTGTTGTTGCTGTTGTTGCTGTTATTACCATCATCATCATAATTATTACAGGTGACAGTGATACTGAGTTGGTTGTTAACTGCAAACAGTTATTGAGAGAGAGAGAGAGAGAGAGAGAGAGAGAGAGAGAGAGATAGTAAAAGAGAGTGTTATTACCATCATCATCATAACTATTACAGATGACAATGATATTGGGTAATGAGGTACGTTCAATATGGAATTGGTGTTAACTGCAGGCAGTTATTGAGAGAGAGAGAGAGAGAGAGAGAGAGAGAGAGAGAGAGAGAGAGAGAGAGAGAGAGAGAGAGAGGAGAGAAGCGGTTGATGTACGAGACAGTGATGAACCTCGGGTGATTTACCGGCGGTTGTGGCCGCGGGGAGGGAGCCGGGATAACACCACGCCTAACTTCGTGTGTGTAATATTAGCCGCTTTTTTCAAGGTCTGCGAAGGGAGTCTGTGGATATATTTCTCCTGTCGTAGGGTATTTGGCGTCTGCTGAACGAGAACTTCGTATATTTGTCGTTCGAGGACAGTAATTTATGTGTCGGGAAGTTAGATCAACAAACATTTTTCCACTTCCGAGTTCCCACTTGCAGTAGTACATACGAGTGCCCCCCCCCCCCTCCTTTCCACCGCGCCATTCTCTTGCATCTCATTATGGAATGTCTTTGTAGTTCGTGACATTGGTTGATCAAGGCCTTTTTATGTCTTGTTTCTTTATTTTTTTCTGTTCACTGTACTTTGTGGGTATTTTTTTTACGTTCGTTTATTCATATTTTCTGACGTTTTGAATAGTCCTTTCGTGCGCGTGGTTGTAAATGTTGCAATGTAACTAATGTGAGCGGGCAGCAGAGGAAAGCTGGGGAAGTCACTGTGTCAGGAAACCGGACGAGTTGTGGTCATGCAGTGAGCAGCTGTAAGCATGCACAGTGCCCTTTCTTGGCCCAGTAGCCATTGGTCACGCTTTTCCGGAGACAAAGTATTCGTGATGTTTCTGTGTTTGGCGCGTACTTCTGCCTTACTGCACAGCTCTCGACTCGAATGATTTCGTAGGTTCGTGCCCGCGGGAAGATTCATGTAGAATAAAACCTGATTTGCAGTCGTGTAAGCCCGTCCTTGCTAGGGTTGACCTGGATGGAGGTCATTATCCTTGTCTGTGTTTTCCTCCTCCCTCTCCTCCCGGAAACGTCCCTCCACTCCCCTCTCACTCTTCTTCCCTTATCTCATACTTTATTTTTCCTCGACTTTATCGCTTTTCTCGTACTTTTCCCTCTTATCGGTGGCCATTATCCTTCTTCAGCAATTTTTGTAACGCCGGGTCTTAAAAAATCTTATTGTTAAACGTTCACTTTACTTTTTATTTGCTTCTGATGCATGTACCCGGCTGCTTGTGGTTGGCCACGGCACTGATAATGGCTGCGGGCTCTGATAATGATGAGATTAAGTGAGCACTATCGGCGCCTCCAATGTAATCATTATCGACACCAGCTTATCGATTATGAGCGTCATTGTATTTATTGTAATCAATACTATTTTTTACATAATTTCGTAGTGGAGCGCCTTTATCACTGTAAACCTACCGTTTTCGTGCTTCATCCTCCGTTCACCAGCGATCACGGCCACGCAGCACCAGATATCGTTTCTCCCGGAATCGCGTGAAAATAAGCAATGATAGTTGTGATGATGCCACGCTGGCCATTTATGTCGGATGCCGCCCACGAGAACAGCAGGTGGTGGATGCTGGAGCTGGATGTCAGTGGCGCGGGAGGTGGAGGGCGATCTCGCGTTTGATGTGCGCCCTGTCACATCACCAGAACTTTTGGGAAAGGAGAGGTGGTGGCTGCTATCATTAGCGTTTTTTTTTTATATGCTCTCTCTCTTTCCCTTTCCCTCTTTCCTCTCTCCTCTCTCTCCTCCTCTCTCTCTCTCTCTTTTCCTCTCTCCTCTCTCTCTCTTTCCTCTCTCCTCTCTCTCTCTCTCTCTCCTCTCTCCTCTCCTCTCTCTTCCCCCCTCTCTCTCTCTCTCTCTCTCTCTCTCTCTCTCTCTCTCTCTCTCTCCTCCTCCTCCCCCTCTTCTCTCTCTCTCTCTCTCTCTCTCTCTCTCCTCCTCCTCTCTCTCTCTCCCTCTCCTCTTTCCTCTCTTCTCCTCTTTCTCTCTCCTCTCTTCTCTCTCTCTCCTCTTCTCTCCTCTCTCTCTCTCTCTCCTCCTCTCTGTATCTCTCTCTCTCTCCCCTCTCTCTCTCTCTCTCTTCTCTCTCTCTCTCTTTTCTCTCTCTTTCTCTCTCTTTTCTCTCTTCTCTCTCCTTTCTCTCCCTCTCTCTCTCTCTCTCTCTCATTCTCTTCCTCTCTCTTTCTCTCTCTCCTCTTCTCTTCTCTCTCTCTCTCTTCTCTCTCTCTCTCTCTTTCTCTCTCTTTTCCGTAACCCTCTCTCTCTCTCTCTCTCTCTCTCTCTCTCTCTCTCTCTCTCTCTCTCTCTCTCTCTCTCTCTCTCTCTCTCTCTCTCTCTCTCTCTCTCTCCCCCCTTTCTATCTCCCTTCCTCACCCCCCTTACTCCTTTTATTTATTTGTTCCTGTCATTCCTTCTTTATCTTTGCTTCTGTCTTCTACACCCTCATTTCAATCATTTATTTTTATTTGTATTCTTCCCCTTCGCCCTCTGTATTCTGCCGTTAACTCCTTTCCCTCTTACATACCTTCCCCCTTTCTGTTCCCATGGGTCTATTCTTTGTTTCTCTCTCTCTCTCTCTCTCTCTCTCTCTCTCTCTCTCTCTCTCTCTCTCTCTCTCTCTCTCTCTCTCTCTCTCTCTCTCTCTCTCTCTCTCTCTCTCTCTCTCTCTCTCTATCTATCTCTCTCTCTCTCTTCCTCTCTCTTCCTCTCTCTTCCTCTCTCTTCCTCTCTCTCTTCCTTCCTTCCTTCCGTTTCTTCCCCCATTCCGTCCACTTTATCTCTATCATGCCTGTGCAAGGGTAATCAGGGAATTTTGAATCAACGTTTATCCGCGAGCTTAACCATATTGTCCGGGCCCGTGGCGGCGAGGGTGGCGCGCCGGCCTCCTCCTGCTCGCCTTCCATCTCTGTTGCATAGATCCACTTGCACCATTCCGCCCCGCA
>NW_028234430.1:23372778-23375278 GCF_977035675.1 Penaeus japonicus
AATATAAATATTATATTTGTAACCTCAGTTGAGATAAGAAAGTAATATTATATTTGTAACCATCATGTTTAGATAAGAAAGTAATATAATTCCCAGATCCTAATAGCGCCACTCAAAGAAATAAAACAAATTAAAGTAAAATGATACGCATATTTTCATGACGTGCACTCAGCACATCGAGCTTCTTTAACCAGCAAAGGCACGAGAACCTCCTAACGAGATGCGATCTGATCTACTTCTCGCTACACAAAGGCTTCCGTGCGGGAACGCTCCTCGTGTCTTGCGGATGCGGGAACGCTCCTTGTACCGTTATACAGATGCGGGAACGCTCCGTGAACCGTCTTACGGATGCGGGAACGCTCCCTGTGTCTTGCGGATGCGGGTACGCTCCTTGTACCGTTATACAGATGCGGGAACGCTCCCTGTGTCTTGCGGATGCGGGAACGCTCCTTGTACCGTTATACAGATGCGGGAACGCTCCTTGTACCGTTATACAGATGCGGGAACGCTCCGTGAACCGTCTTACGGATGCGGGAACGCTCCCTGTGTCTTGCGGATGCGGGAACGCTCCTTGTACCGTTATACAGATGCGGGAACGCTCCCTGTGTCTTGCGGATGCGAGAACGTTCCTTGTACCGTTATACAGATGCGGGAACGCTCCGTGAACCGTCTTACGGATGCGGGAACGCTCCCTGTGTCTTGCGGATGCGGGAACGCTCCTTGTACCGTTATACAGATGCGGGAACGCTCCGTGAACCGTCTTACGGATGCGGGAACGCTCCCTGTGTCTTGCGGATGCGGGAACGCTCCTTGTACCGTTATACAGATGCGGGAACGCTCCGTGAACCGTCTTACGGATGCGGGAACGCTCCCTGTGTCTTGCGGATGCGGGTACGCTCCTTGTGTCGTCTTGCGGATGCGGAAACGCTCTTTGTGTCGTCTTGCGGATGCGGAAACGCTCTTTGTGTCGTCTTGCGGATGCGGAAACGCTCTTTGTGTCGTCTTGCGGATGCGGTAGCGATGCTTGTGGTGTCTTGCGGATGCGGAAACGCTCTTTCCGTCGTCTTGCGGATGCGGAAACGCTCTTTGTGTCGTCTTGCGGATGCGGAAACGCTCCTTGTGTCGTCTTGCGGATGCGGAAACGCTCTTTGTGTCGTCTTGCGGATGCGGAAACGCTCTTTGTGTCGTCTTGCGGATGCGGAAACGCTCTTTGTGTCGTCTTGCGGATGCGGAAACGCTCTTTTTGTGTGTCTTGCGGATGCGGAAAACGCTTTGTGTCGTCTTGCGGATGCGGAAACGCTCTTTGTGTGGGGTCTTCGTTGCGGATGCGAAGCGCTCCTTGTGTCGTCTTGCGGATGCGGAAACGCTCTTTGTGTCGTCTTGCGGATGCGGAAACGCTCTTTGTGTCGTCTTGCGGATGCGGAAACGCTCTTTGTGTCGTCTTGCGGATGCGGAAACGCTCTTTGTGTCGTCTTGCGGATGCGGAAACGCTCTTTGTGTCGTCTTGCGGATGCGGAAACGCTCTTTGTGTCGTCTTGCGGATGCGGAAACGCTCTTTGTGTCGTCTTGCGGATGCGGAAACGCTCTTTGTGTCGTCTTGCGGATGCGGAAACGCTCTTTGTGTCGTCTTGTGGAGCGGATCCTTCTGCCTGCCGCGGACTCCTGCTCACATGATAAAGCGATATGGCGACATTGCACATGTTTAGCATATCCCGGATGCGGCCTTCACTCAGACTGTTTTGCTACTCTTTATGATGTACCTGCTTTTTTGTATTCAATAGCGTTCGTCGGCTACATCCTACCGCTTAGACGCTTCTGGAAGAGATGTTAATCATGTTTGTCTGTAGAGACCTACTTTCCACTTTTAACTCCAATATTATAGTACCATATTCTCGCCAGTGTATTCCTTTATATATATATATATATTTATATATATATATATATATATATATATAATATTATATATATATATATTATATATATATATATATATATATATATATATATATATATATATATATATATATATATATATATATATGTGTGTGTGTGTGTGTGTCTGTGTGTGTGTGTGTGTGTGTGAGTGTTTGTGTGTGAGTGTGTATGTGTATATGTGTGTATGTGTATATATGTATATATTTATATATGTATATATATATATATATATATATATATATATATATATATATATATATACACACATTTATATATTTATGTACATATACATACACATACACACACACATACACATACACACACACACACACACACACACACACACACACACACACACACACACACACACACACACACACACACACACACACACACACACACACACAATAGACTAGCAGACCAATCATTCATCATCCAAGACAAAGCATATCTACGTTAGGACAACTAGAGTCACAAGGCAGCTAGACTCAGTGACTGCAAGATTCCGGCTTGGCTATAAATATTTCTGTAAGTATTGTGTCTAAAACAATACTGAGAAAACTGA
>NW_028234430.1:23380278-23385278 GCF_977035675.1 Penaeus japonicus
ACGTGATCTTGTTTTTTTAGAAGTTGTTTATCAAACGTGTACTCGAGAGAGTACTTACGAGGCGGTACAGAGAGCGGTTGTGTCGCCGCGCTCCTGTTTCCGGTTGCTATTTCTCATCCGTTGTGTGAAGGCAAGTATTTTAACTCACGCAAAGGACAAACAGATTAGTCATGTTTATATTTGTATGTGTATATATATATGTGTGTGTGTGGGTGTATGTGTATGTGTATGTGTATGTGTATGTGTATGTGTATGTGTATGTGTATGTGTATGTGTATGTATATATATATATATATATATATATATATATATATATATATATATATATATATATATATCCCAGAGAGTAGCTCCCAGCCTTTCCCGGCCTCAGGGGACGGATCAGCGATTTGGAAGACGTTTGTCCCGGAGGGGAATAAACATCACGTCAGGAGGAGAGAGCGAGATGACCCCTCGCCGATGCATGAGGGTGTCTGTGCCCCAGAGATCATATTGACAGTTTCCGTGGTATTGGGTAGCAGGCAGACAGGCCGTATGGCATGAGATGTTGTGCCTGGAATATTGCGAGAGCATACATTCATTTTCTTCCTATATTGCTATCCGTGGAAAAAAATAGTGGGTAAGGCTTGGCGTATCCATGATATAGTGCTATGTCAGGGCAGTACCCATGGGGCCATTCTTTTACATGATATTGTAGACCGGAAAACACTCGGACGCTCCAGCCAACTGTACTCTCCTATGATTAGAAGTCTCAGCCGAACAGCTACGTCTGTTGGGCGGAGCAACATTGAGGTTAGCTTTTTTCATCTAGTCCTACTTTGTTTTTGGTGGCACTCTGAGTCCTGCTCTTTCTTTGGGGCGCATTTCCATGTGACTTTCATTGTCTCTGTAACTGCTGGCAGTGTCATCTGAATGGTAATGTTCAGTTACTTCCACGGATTTTCTTTCTGTTTTCTTTTACGTTTTCTTTCATTCTCGTTCTTCCATTTCCCTTGCCGCTCATTCTCCCCACCTAGACTGCGTTACTCGGTGTTTATGGCTTAAAGTTTTTCCGTTGATATATACACTTTGTCACTCCAGGCTCCAGACACTGTGATTCTTGCGAGCGAACCTCCATGGAATCTTGATGAGGTGCTTTTACTTCATTCAGTTGTGCCTTGGTCACTCACACGTGGGACTCATTGACTCGGATGTTCTTTTACTAGAAGTTCTTAAATCAGATTTTTTTTTCAGAATTGTGTATTTTTTATTGAAGTGGAAAAGACATCGTTAAATGTTTACATGTCCCACAAACATTTTACGACCTTGGAATCTAAAACGAGGTGCAGGGATACGGCTAACAACAGATCCTGTTAGGATCTCAGCTGAGGCTGGAGGGCATCGCTGGCAAGAAGGTTCGAGATAATAACGAGACGAAGTTCATTATAAGTGTTCGGTATCAGCACACTGACGCGATATTCATGTCAGCGTCCTTGTCTCCGTGGCTTTTGTTTTGCCAGATTCATGTATTTCCGTCCTTATTTTGTTTATATTACTGTTGTTTGAGATGTTACTGCTAATTGCATTTAGAGTTGTACATCTCAGATTATGTAGACAAGTTAAGGTGCAGTCAACGAGGCCAACAGTCTTGTCTCAACGTAAAAAAGTCTGTACAGTTTGAGTTTCCTCTGTTTTAACAGGTCCCCTGACGCGCTGATGGTGGTGCGTGGTGATATGAGCTTTAATGCGTTGTACCGAAGGAGTAGATCTCTCTGCTCTTCAGAGGAAGTTGTCCTTAAAAAAGGTCAAACATCAGACCTTATTATCTTTGTAAACGATTGGAGTGACGTGATAGAACGCCGTCAGCTTTGAAACCGGCAAAATGTTGACTTCTGAATCGGAGGCTTTTGTTCTTTGACCTCCTTCGGCTTTTATTTTTAACCTGTATAACATTGAACTGAGGATATTTTGTTTAAAAACAAGGCACTGGATGAACATACATATATTATGCTTTGCATCTTTGTATGATTTATTTAGGTTGAATGACTTTCAGAGAGGAAAATGAATACGAAAATATATTCGATGAGGAAAAGACAGTATTTCAGAATAAAATACAGAAATACTGTGTCACAAAAGCGCAACTTAAAACTTCCGGTCAAAGTTCCATCGTTTTTGGTAATATTTTGGAAGGTTCTGACCAGAATACATGAATACGTATGTACATATATTCATATAAAGTAGATCACTTCAATTCACACTCACACACAAAACAAACGGAGCCACTACCCCTCACCCACAGCCTCCCCACCTCCAATTCTCAACATCACCCCCCCCCTCCCCCTGCTGGTCACACTTTCTCAACCGTTTCTACCCTCGTTTCCTTTTCCCCATTCATTTACCTCCAGCCCGCCTCTCCGCCATAGAATTTTGAATGCGCCCACGCGATAGTTAGGCTTAGCATTTCTAGTGTGAGGAGCGTGTATTGGCAGCTTAAAGGGTCATGTTCCAGCGCAGGTACTTCGGTGTTGGATAGCCTTGGACACTGGACATCCCTGAAGGGAGAAATTAAATTTTATGTAAAGTTATATGCATGCATTTGTGACTGTGTGTGTGTGTGTGTGTGCGTGTGCGCGCGCGCGTCGGAGTGAATAAGCTTGTTTATATAAAGTATTTTCCTGTTCTTTTTCTGGTGTCTTTTAAATACGCATCAGACAGATACATCCGTGTATGAGACTATACGCAAAAAGCAATCCGATCCTATAATGAAACCTTTAAGCTAACACAAACAGACACATAAAAGAAACAGAAGACAAACACAGAGATCAACAGCGCTAAATGTGTCGGTGTAGTATGTGTTGTAGTTCCCTTGAGGACCAGTTCATCGTTGTGAAGTAAAAGCACATTCTGTATCCGTCTTGGCCGGTCAGCGTGAAATTCTACTTTTGTTTCTTTTTTTACGAATGCTTCTGTTCGTGCTATGATGAAGCGTTGTTTTATTTCTTTATTTCATTATTTTCTTAAACATTATTTTGTGATGAAGAATACTTTGTTGTCGAACTCCTTTCCTAATGTTTCGGTTTGTGTTTCTTTAGTAGTGGTATGGATTCAGGTCTTTGTGACGTCATTAGGTGCCCAAAGAATAATTCTGCTATTGTAACTATTGTATTGTGAATCCTTTATTCTATCATTCTCCAGCACACTCGTGCTTATAACCTTTCATAGACACAGTCACTCGTGTTTTTTTTTTTTTTTTTTTTTATGGGCCTGCCACTCCCCGTCTCCCTTTCCTTCTCTCTCCCTCTCTTTCTCTCTCTCACTCTCTCTCACTCTCTTCCTCTCTCCTCTCCTCCCCCCTCCCTCCCTCCCTATCCTCCACCTTCCCTCTCCTCCACCTCACTCTCTTTCCTCCACTTCCTTCCATCTCCTCCCACTTCCTCCCTTCCTCTGCCTCTCTCTCTTCTTCCTCCCTCCCTCTCTCCCATCCAACTTCCTCCCCTTCTCTCTCTCTCCTCCCCTCTCCTCCCACTCCTCCCCCTCCCTCCCTCTCCTCCCATTCCCTCCCTTCCTCTGCCTATTTCTCTCTCCCTCCCTCTCCCTCTCTCTCCCTCTCTCTCCCTCTCTCTCTCTCTCTCTCTCTCTCTCTCTCTCTCTCTCTCTCTCTCTCTCTCTCTCTCTCTCTCTCTCTCTCTCTCTCTCTCTCTCTCTCTCTCTCTCTCTCTCTCTCTCCCTCTCTCTCTCTCTCTCCCTCTCTTTCTCTCTCTCTCCCTCTCCCTCCTCTCTCTCTCTCTCTCACTCCTCTCTCCTCTCTCCCCTCCCTCCCCTCCCTCCCCTCCCTCCCCTCCCTCCCTCCCTCTTTCTCCTTACTCTTTCTCTGTCGCTATTGTAACCTAGAAGGAAGCAGCTACCGGAGTCCCTTAGGCTCTTCCTCACAACCCTCGGCCACCTTTCTCGCCTCTCTGCCAGTGTGTCTGCCTCCCACACACTCTTCTCTTAGCTCCTGCCTGCCTGCCTGCCTGTCTGCCGTCCTACACCTCTCGTGCTTCTATTGTCTGATCTCTTTGCTTCGTCCATTTTTGTGCTCGCGTTTGCTAATCACATTAATCTGATTCTCGGTACAAGGTATTTTTACCTCGAAGTTCCGATTAGCGCGTCTGTAGTCAGTCGTGTGTTCGCCCCCGCGCGTCTCCAGGGTATGGGGGAGGGGGGGGGGCACTGTGTAACTGATAATCTTACAGTTCGGCAGACCTATGGACTCCTAGAAGAATATTTTTTTCCTTCTTAGTCTCTTTGTTTTTTTACTTTTTTGCATATATTTGTAGAATTGGTAACCTGTTAAAAAAAATAGAATTGCAGGCCGAGAACCCTTACTATTTATTCCCTGGCTCGGTAGTTAGGATACGAGAGAGAAAAAGACGAAAGAAGGAAAAAACGTATTTGTTTTAGCCATTGGATGCAGCGAGCCCGAGCTCTCACACCTTGGATATAATCCATCGAGAAAATTCGCTGCTTGATTTTTGTTTCTTTTTTTAACTGGCTTCCTGACGTGTGTATTATTGATGTTCACCGGGCATGACGTCTGGACCGGGAAAAATGAAACCCTTACCGTCTGAATCATTAAACAGAGTGGGGCGAGCAGGGCGAGTGGTTTAAAGGGAGGGGAATGCTTCAGGGGAAGGGGAGGGGGAGTAGCTGAAGCGTGGGGAGAATGTTGCAGAATAAGGGGGAGTGTTGCAGTACCGTGAGAAGAATACATCTAAGGAACGGAGGGAGACGCTTTATCGTTGGGGGATCCTTCAGAAGGAGGATAGCGGGGAAAAGCTGTGGCATAGGGAGGGTACTTTAATGAAAAGAGGGGGGAGGAGTGTGGGGCGGAAACCTCGAGGTCTCTTGATTACAGATGAAGCGCAGTTGTGGATTGGCGCAGGCGGGGAAGATTTTAAACAGGACATGTGCGCGCGCGCGTGTGTGTGTGTGTGTGTGTTTTTTTTGGTGAAGATCGTTCTAGATAAGTTGTGTTTTAG
>NW_028234430.1:23395278-23397778 GCF_977035675.1 Penaeus japonicus
AGGGAAGGAGAGAGAGAGAGAGAGAGAGAGAGAGAGAGAGAGAGAGAGAGAGAGAGAGAGAGAGAGAGAGAGAGAGAGAGAGAGAGAGAGAGAGAGAGAGGATGAATAAACAAGCACACAGGATAAAAGCGCGCTGTGTACTCGAAGTACGAGTGATGAGGAACCAGGAGTGGCCACAAGAAATGCTGAGGCCATGTAGGATGATCATCGGTGTGGCTGAGGAGTCAACTCTTCCCCCCGATCTAGAGGGATGAAGGGGGAGGGGGCGGTTAGGGGGCCGCTTTGGGGGGACCGACGTCCCTATCCCCTTCGGCCACCTTTAAGGTTCCGAGGGACTCCTCTCACTCCCCTCTTCTTGCTCATGTTAATCAGGTAAAATATCTGGCGCTGAAAGTGTAAAAGTCCGAATTTAACCCTCATCGCGGCAGATGTCTTGACTGCGGCCTGCGCGGGTTGAGGCTTTCCACCGATTTTTAGTTGGTGTCGAAAAGGGTTTTATTCCGTTAGTCGAACTGTGTGCGTGTTTTCCTGCATTTCATTCCAGATGTCATCAAACTATTTTTTCATTAGTAGAGCTGAATAGCCCATGCTAGAATGAAGGTAGTAGCCAGGTCTAGCTATATTAAATTTTAGCTTAATAATAAAAAATAAAAAAATGTGCATACATACTAAGAGTGAAATTCGTTGTGTAAGTGTTATCAGTATTATCGTGAGTGTTATCATCGTCATTGTCGCAGCCTTTTTGTATCGTCCTTATTATAATAACAGCGGCATGTCAAAAAATAACCCAGTGCAAACACTAATTTGTTCAA
Source organism: Penaeus japonicus (assembly GCF_977035675.1). Classification (NCBI taxonomy): domain Eukaryota; kingdom Metazoa; phylum Arthropoda; class Malacostraca; order Decapoda; family Penaeidae; genus Penaeus; species Penaeus japonicus. Next base: position 23,396,091 of record NW_028234430.1, read on the forward strand.
TAAACTGACGCATTAATGGATATTCCTGTCACCGCCTCGAAACGGAATCATATTTCCCCCAACAGCATGTGTTGGCGATAATATTTTACTTTTTTTGTCGGTATTATTAACGCTGATATTGTTACTTCTTAATTATTATAAGTAAAGTTAGTATGATTATAGTTGTAGGCTTGTGTCAAGATGTCGATTTTAGTATCGGTATCATTTTTTTACGATTAACGTGATCGGCGTAGGATTAATTTGTGAGGGATATGTTTGAGAGATCCTCGAAGCCCTAAGCTCGACCGCCGCTCCGGGACAGACCCCTTAGGGCTACTTCCTCTGAAAGCCTATTGGGCTCGTGTTCCCATTCAATTAAATTTTATTCATGCTCCAAGCTGACGATTTCATTAATGGATGGCGTTGTATTCGGAACCGTTAGATTATATATGAAATATAGCCGTTCGGGCGGACGGAGGACAAGCGCCACGGCGAGGAGGATTGATTTTGTTATTTGCAAATTTTTGGTTCTCCGCTGCAGCTGCGACCTTTGGGCGGGAGGGGGGAGGGGGGAGGGGGAGGGGGAGGGGTTTTTATTCTTATGTCTGGGTTTAGTTGAGTTGATTTATTTATATATTTCCGAGGGTTTCGACTGTGTGGGTTCATCGAAAGTGGGCATGTTTTCATTTATGTGCGGTGTGGGTGGGCGAGGCGTTTGTTAACGTATGTCCTTTATTTTATCTATTATAAACGCATATGATTTAAAGTTATAGTTACTCATTGTTTATTGCTTCGTCGAATAGGCGAAGTCTAGTCAAAAGTGATGGGGGATGAACAAGCGGGCCACAAAAGATATTGTGAATTAAGGATATAAACAAACAAAGGGCCAATAAAATGCCTTATTGCGCTACAGGCAGCACCGCCTTTATTATTATTGTTATTGTTATTATTAGCTATAAGACTAGCAGTAGCATTGTAGAAGCACTGTAGGAGTGCAAGTATTATTAGCACGAGGTTATTAATAGCAGTGTTATTGGCAGAGCCATAACTTAGAGTGTAAGTTCCTTTATTTAGGTATTCTGGTCATCGATTATTTGGTAAATAATTCATTCTTTTTCTTAGCCTTACAACCTACGGAAGAGTCCGCGTGGAGAGCCAGTGATTTTCTTCTCTTAATTCCAATAGAAGAGGCAGGGACGGCAGCGAGGGGAGAGGGGAGGCGAGGCTTCCAGTAATCAAATGTCCAGGGATGTGAGGAGGTCTGATCTCCCTTCCCATTCTCTTTTTTCGTCTCTTTCCTTTCGTGTCTTCTCTTTCGCGTCGACTCTCCGGCCCCCGCCCCCCCTTCTACATTTCGTTCTTCTCATTCCGTTCGCTTCCACCTTTCCCTTCTTTTTCCCTTTCCCTTTCTACTTCCTTTCGTATCTTCTCTCTCCCTTCGCCTCCACTTTCTCCTTCTCCCTTCTCCATCCCTTCCTATCTTCTCTTTCCCTTCACCTCCAATTTTTCTCTCTCCCTTTTCTCTCCTCTTCTTCCCTTCGTATCTTCTCTTTCCCTTCGCCTTTATCTACCCCTTCCCCCTCCTCTGTCCACTTCTGCTTTTATTCGCATCTTCTGTTTCCCTTCACCTCCACTTTCTTCTCCCTTTCCTCTCCCCTTCTCCTTTTATTCGTATTTTCTCTTTCCCTGCACCTCCACTTTCACTTTCT
>NW_028234430.1:23407778-23422778 GCF_977035675.1 Penaeus japonicus
ATAACTGCGGGCGGGATGATGTAGCCCCATGATTACAGCCATTGTGTGGACGTCAGGCGCACAAGCATCGCCTCGTACACAGGTTTTTGGTATGCATTTTGTGTTGCCGCCCCGCTCGTTCTGATTGACGGGGTATTAGTGATGCCTGCTCCACCCTCCTCCCCTCCCCCCACCTTCGGTCTCCTCCCTCCTCTCTCGTGCCCCCTCCACTCCACTCTGTTCCACTCTCTCCTCCACCCCTCATCCCCCTCTAGGCTAGCTTTTGTCTGCTATGATGAGGTATTCTGCTTTTGTTTACGGGGGATTTGATTCCTTTTTTATCCGGATTTTTTATTATCATTTTTATTGGGAACATATATAGAGGATGAATAAATGTTTAGTCACTTTGGTTAAAGTTGTCAGGAAAGATTTTGCTCATGTGGAATTATCAGAACATATTTAGGACCATGCTAAGTAGGTCTGTAACACGCAATAGTGTATGCATACAAATTTCTCGCTAAGAATATAAATCAATGAATATGATAGATGATGGTGATGACGATGACGATGGGGAGGGAAATAACAATAACAAGAGCTCTTTTAAATAAATGATACGGAGCAAGCAGCACCCATGGTCTCCGAATTCAGAGATGGGCGTCAAATCTCCCAAATATTTCCAACGTCGAAAGTACTCCTCGGAATGAGCGAGGTTTTACGCGAGAGAAAAGGAAAAATGAATCCCCGGCGCAGAGGAGACCCGTTATTGTAAACAGCGAAAAAAATGCCGGATATTTGTACAGCGCGGAACCAGTTTCCTCGCCGAAGGATGCTGTGAGGATGCTGTCTTTTGCTCTTCCGTCCCCGCGCTCTTGGAGATGATGTTTGTTTGTTTAGTGGGTAAAACCGTGGAGGCATGTGGGAAGGAGAGGGGGAGGTGGTTGACGCAACGGGGATATGTGATATTGTGTAGGTTGTGTGCGTGTGTGTGTGTGTGTTTGTGTATGTGTGTTTTCTTTGTATACGTGTTTTGTGTGCGTTTTATGGACGCATCGCCGTTTTAGGCGGGGTTTATGTTTACTTTCATTATATATTTTTTACCATTTTTATACATATAGCGCAAAGCCATGTTGTAGCCATGTTGTCTGTAGACCCTGTACATTCATTTATGCAAGCGCACGTATGTGAATTTGTTTGTGTTGAACACCCTGAGATGAAACTGGGCTACAATGTTTGTTTTATTTGTCATTGCTGTTGTTATAGCAAATAATTCGACCATTTAGGGTTTAATCCCGGCACGGATCGGATATCGCCATCGCAGGTCAGAGAAACGTCAAACAGAAACCCCATTATACAAAAACCAAAGCATTCGTAATGAGGTTCTCCCTCCCCGGCCAGCGGATCAGCCTCGGCTTGTACGCGGCCCGACTCCTTTGCTCACGTTATCGATATTAATTTAATACGTTTTGAAGGAGCGATTGGAAAGCGGTATGGCCATGAACATTGCGAGTTTCATGGGTATGAACACTGCGCACAACGGTTTCAGTTTGCTCACTGCGCCTCCAATATGCCGATAAACCAATTTCTATGATAAAGGAGAGATTGTCCAATTACTGCGAGGTTGGGGAAATGGCAAGACTTGGGGGAGGAGTGGGAAGAGGCGGATAAGGAGAAGGAGGAGGAGGAGAAGGAGAAGGAGAAGGAGAAGATTAAAGAAGATAGCAATAGCGGCAAAACAGCTGCAGTAATGATAACGAAGGTTGTATTGATCATGCAGAAGAGGAGAGAGTTGACGACGATGATAATGATGATGACGGTAATGATGATAATGATATCAAGTTATCAGGGGAAAAATGGAAGAGGAGAAGGGGAGAAGTAAACAGCCGATGGCTAAGAAGAAGTCTGAAGTACGCCAGAAGAAGAGACGGACGAGGGAACCGATGGTAAATTAATGGTCCGGCCCCGATCCCGCGGAGGAGGATGGCATCGCGCTGGTGGCCAAAGTTTTCCCACTAAGAAGCGATGATGCCCCTAATTTTGCCGGGCGAAGCGACGACCTCGGAACGGTGGCGGCTGAGAGGAGGGGGTCGTACTCTCTCCGTCACGACCATCACCCCTTCGCGAGGCGCGGGGTCGTTGAGGGCGTAGATGCTGGGACTTGTGAGGGATGGGTGTCGGGTGCTTTGAGTGGATGTTCTCTCTTTATGCTTTATTTTTGGGTTTGGGTGAGCTCGACTCCATCGCCATTTTCGTCAAATTTAGTTACTGGGCATAAGTTCTCGTGGTAGTGATCCATATGAAATACATAAAATATATCTATTTTAATTGACAAAGAATGAAAATAATTCCCAAACACGTTTCCATACTGGCAGTGATTCATGAATTCGATAGGCGTGTTGACTTTTATTAGGGTCAAAGTGAATCAACAGTTTAGAGCGATTTGTGTATGTATCTGTTTGCAATTAGCTCAAACGCCGAATAATGTTTGCAACACATTCATGTGCTAATATATTCATTCTAGAATATATGTATATATATATATATAAATAAAGATACATTTGATTGTATATATGTACATTTAGATAAATACAAATCATTATGTGTGTGTGGATAGATAGATATAGATATATATGTATACACACACATACACACATGTTTTGCGATGATCCTTTTCCTCATTTCCATTGTTATTTGTTCAATTATCTATAACAGCGTAGGCATAAATGGACCATATCAAATAAAGAGTGATTTTTAAAAATCCCAAGAACAGAACAACACCAGCTACACAGCAAGAAGGGGTAGGTCGACACAACGAACGATTACGAAGAGACAGGGTAAGTAATGCCCGAAGCGCGAGTGGCTGGAGAAGTATAAGGAGGTTGTTGTGCCGGACCACAACTCACGCACTGTCTCGCCCCATGGACTCGATACCATCATGCAAGGAGATTTATGGCGAACACTGAATAACGCTTGACCATTGTCTCTTGGCAAGTGATGACGTTTATAGTGTGCGTAGTGTGTCCGTTTTATTGCAGTAGTTGTGTTATTAATGCTTAATGCGTGTCTTCTGCCTCGCTGTTCATCTTGTCCGCATTGATTATCATTATTATGATTTTTTTCTTTTTTTTTTCTTTTATATCCTTTATATTTGTTGCCTTTTCTCTTCTCTTTATTCAGGATCTCTTTGTACTTCTTCATGTGGATTCTTCTCTTTTTCTTTTTTTTAATGTTGTTGTTTCTCTTCGTCTCCTCCTCCTCTCATCCTCATCCTTCCTTCCCCTCATCATCATCATTCTTCTTCTTTTTCTTTTTCTTTGCAACATTCCACATTTGCTACGTTTTAAGGCGAGAATCGCCCGACGAGAATTGTTCGCATATTTTCAGTCACGGCTCGGAAACTTGTACATGCACCGTCAATACAACTAATTGTGTCACACTGCTGACGGAAATGGCACAGGAAAAGAATTGCAAAGAAGTTGCGCTGGCAGGGAAAATGTGTGACAGAAGTGAGTGTTTCTGTCGTGCAATTACTCTTATAAAACAGTATGGTGTTCGTTTCGAAATGATTCTCCACCTTGATGAAAAAAGTCAATTGCATTAGGTCTGTATTGTTCAATATGTATGCACCGGCGTTGCATTGCAAATAGTTCCCCGGAAAATTTTCTAAAGGAAAGAGCGCCAGCACCCAATGCATTTACACCTTTGGAATCAACGCCGGGAATTTGGTGGTGTTGGGTCTACACTTTGCAGAGTTGCCATGAACCCTCACTCATCCCCTCCGTTACGAGGACGCGAGGACGCTCATGAAGAAGGCGAAGAAGGAGGTGTGATGATTTTTATCTGTGTTATTTATTTTGCTTTATTATTATTGGGCGTTTTGAGCGGCTCTGAAGGCTTTATCTATGTTTATCTATAATGTGCAAGTTGAGTCTGATCATATAGGTGCTGGAAGGGCGTCTCGATTGCCAGGTATGCACCCATTGCCGTCGCTTGTCCGTATGTGTGATAGGTGGCTTCAGGTCGGCCCAGATCGGTCGTTGATATTTGATTAATGACCTGTGAACTGTTGGAAATGGGAGCTAATGCGATATTGGTAGTTCTTGATGGACAGATAAAGGCCCCTGCTTGCTAATGGATTGGATAAGAGAAGGCGCATTGCCAAATAGCTCACTACAAAGAGACACTCGTAGTAGAGTGTTTGGGTCGGTTCTCAGAGAAATTGAAGTGTTTCTTATTTTTATCGTGGCTTTTTACTTTTTACCATTAGGATGCACAGTATTGTTACAAGATGTTGGACATTGCCTCAATTAAATCGAAATGGCGACACGGATAAAGAAACGACACGGGAGAACGTCAATACAAAAACAAAATTGAAATACAGTCATACACTCCAGGGAGCCAAGACCAAAAATGGAAACGATTTCATTCTTTCACTCTGTCGAAGTCTATTTGTCTGTTCATCTCCCCATCTCTATCTATTTAACTGTCCACAAGACTTTTCTCCTATTTCACTTCCTATCCCTCTTCCAAGATTATATTACTTTTCTTGCTTTATGTTTTAATATTCATACATAATAACCCCGACTTGAGAAGTGCGACTGTGATCCATGCTTTTGGTTAATGCCTTTGTGCTAAGTGTCTTCATCCTTGCCCTCTTGCTTGCAGTCTAATTGCACTGTGGTCATGATGAGAGCTTGCTTTCTATCATAAAAGCGTGCCATTGCTAATGGGACTGTTTGTATGTGCGTGATTCTGTGTGTGTTTGTATGTGCGTGCGTGTATGTGTGTGTGTGTGTGTGTGTGTGTGTGTGTGTCCGTGCGTGCGTGCATGTGTGTGTGCGTGCGTGTGTGTGTGTGTGTGTGTGTGTGTGTGTGTGTGTGTGTGTGTGTGTGTGTGTGTGTGTGTGTGTGCGCTCGTGCGTGCACAAGATGTAATAAACAGAAATGTCTTCGTTAGCTTTAAATTTGCATTTGAAACTCAACTAAGCAAGCTTGCATGTTGTGCAATGCGAAGTCATGTACAACTGTGTTTTTCTACTTGCACATGCCTTCAATGAGATGAATAGTTAATAGTTGACATTGTTACTCAATGCACTGGCCGGGTGACACTTGCGCCAGCGCACGCCACCAGCGATTTGGCACACTTCTGACAGGATTGTCTTTTGAACACCCGATATCACTGTTATTTTCGCTTTGGCGCTTTGATAATCGCCTTTTCAACGTTAATGATATTGCCCTCTCAACTCCTTATTGCCACTTTGCTTGGTGCGTCGGTGCAATATTGCATTTGGGAATAAGGTATTTTTTCTTCGCAATGAACGCTTCAGGATTAGCATTTTAACGCAACAGATTTGTATTTACAGACAGAAACCACTCTACAACCACACCATTAGGAATGTTTTTGCAATGCCTTTGAAAATATTATTTTTTAAGAATTTTGATTGTTCATGTTGCAAGCTAACCTTTTTACAGACTCAAGGGCATTGTTCTGTTTCATGCAACAAAACCTTCAATCCAGCACACGCAACAGCGGCACAAGTATCGTGTTTGCATTCGCTAACAGCATTATTATCTTCGTAACTGCGACCTGGAAATAATACGCGGAAGTGTCTTATTGTGACATTGTGGCGCTCCAGCAATCTTATGGCTTTCTGTTGGCTGCTTCCGTGTTTTGTGAAGTCGTAGTGTAATGGTTAGTGTTTACCCAAGGAATGTTCCAGTGGTGCTGAGAATAAGGAGGTTGGGATAACCAAGAGTGTGGTGATAGCGAAAGAGATGTTATGAGAACGATTAAAACTGTGCCGTGATGGTGAGGATGGTGTCAGAAGTGCAAGAATGTTCTGGCAGTGGCATATCAGCCAGACAGCGCCGTGCTCTGCGAAAGTCTTCCCCGCTGTAAGGGACAACAGAGCTGCAGTTTCCCTTTAGGCGCAGAGGGGAAGCTAAAAAATTTACAAGATGCCAATTACGACTCCAGTGAGGCGGGAACTAAATTTCGCTATCAGCATGTTCTTTGCGTAACCTTGTTTGCCGCCCGATTTCTGAGCACGTCGATGCCTCTTTATTACTTATGTTTGCGCTTTTCGGTGAGCGTACGCGCCCCTGCATGGAGAATGCGGCTTCAGATTTGCCTTCAGTGTTTGTGGAAATCTGAGGCAGGCACTCGGGCCCCTTTATTATTCACGAGGCTTTGTCCGCCCACTATCAGACTGGCTAATTACTCTCATTTAACAAGTAGGAGGAGGTGAATAGCCGGGGCGTAGTAAGTCCATCAGTCCCGCGGGCTAATTTATATCGCTGACCAGAAAGTCGTTCAGTAGTGACGAATTGTCCTTCAGGGAAAACGGTGCGCCAGCCTCTGGGGAACACCCGTCGAGGATCGTTATCTTAGCGGGTGCAAGGTGGCAATAGGGCGCAATTCAAGAGTTAATGCACTCTCTTTTCTTTGTTTTCTAGCGAATGCCTGCAGGCCTTTGCTAGCCGCTGCGGCCCTGTCTAGTATGTCGGGATATCGGGTATTGGAGCTCAACCCTCTGTGTTACCGGCTTGTGGACAGGATCAGCTCTGTGGTGGCGCTCTTGTATTCCTGTATTCCTGTGGCGCTTTCTTTGCATTTTTGTTATTTCCATTTTCTCTCCCTCCTGTTAAGGAACCAGTTTTTCAGTACATCTGCACCGGAAATGCATTATTGAAGCACCATGCGTAAAACAAATATTAGTGCTAATCAGATGCTAGTTTTATTTTTAAACTAATTTAAAACTTCCGCAAGACTACGACGACATAGGCACAGGGCAGGAGGGGCGGGCGTCCGTATATCGAGAGAACAAACATCAAGGAAGGTGCACCGGCCCATAACCCCTGCTACGACCGTCACTGCCACTCGGAATGGTACACTTTCTCTGCACGGCGCAAAACTGTCGCTGGAACTACACGCTGCACTGTGGCTCTGGCATTATTGTGGATGCCGCGATGCTGCGTTGTTCAGGGTGGTTGTAGAAGGATGCTAATGGCTAATGGTGGTAATTATACTTTGTACTGTCATTAGTGAAGCTGTTATGATCATCACCCTCAGCAACAATGGATATACTTACATGTGCCATGGTAACAGTTGATAAGACTGATAGCAATTATAATAATGATAGTAATGGATATAATTACGATGATAATAATGATAGTATTGATGGTAATGATAAAATGATTGTAATGATAAAAATATGATGGTAATGATAAGAAAATTACCGACTACACCAGCAGCAATGGCGCATAAGACTACTGTAATTATAATTTGTTTGGAAATTCGTTTCTAAAACAAAAATCATACTTATCAAGAATTGCACTATTAGCGTTAGTGGACGTAATAGAATGTTTTCATTGGACGTATAGGATCGCTGTTTGCATTTGCCACTTTTTCAGAAAGGGGTTTCGGTGTCTGTAATGCTAATAATGGGTTATTGTTATTAACGTGACGGAAATGGCTGATGGTTCTCTTAAAAGTAACGTGGGTTACAGACAAGCAGTACTGTGGTGTTGGTATCAATGCTCCAGTTCTTTTTCTCCATCACGTTCCTCAAATAAATAGATGATATTGCTCTTATTGCATTCCCATTGATATTTCTGCACATTGTACATAATGTGTTATATTCTTCCGAGCATTCAAGTGGGAGTTCCTTGACGTAACGGAATTAAGAAACGCTCTCCTTCCTTGACGGATTCCTGCCGCCACTCCCACTCTTTAACTTACTAATGATCTGCTGCCCTTGACTCGTTACCCCTAATGACCCCGCATACTAACCGCATTAACCCTTAATGTATATTCAGGCAGAATCCGAACTACTGACTGTCGCGGTTTATTACCTCCGCCTCGCAAGAAATTAAATTGCTGGCTCCCCCCCCCCCCCCGCCACCCTTTCTGCTGAGGAGCTTGTGGGTCCCTTGCCCCCCCCCCCCCACCCCTCAGCCTTTCCGAGGAGCTCTTCCAGCTCTCCAGACTTTTGGGGGCCATTTGCGTGTTGCTTTTTGATTAATTGGGGATCTTCCTGGTAGGCTGTTGTGGCTGGCTTGGCTGTCGGACTTGGTTTTAGTCTATTGTTTGTGCTCTTAGTTTTTTTTTTTTTTTTTTTTTTAGGGGGGATGGATCTTTCCGAGTAATGACAATAGCGATAATGATACCAAAAGGGTTATCGTTTTTTATATTATCGTACCCATCAAATTTGTTATTAGGTCACTATGGTATAAATCGTTTTCAACCATATAAAAAAGCTTTTCCTCGAGTATTATCAGTAGCCCTATCTCAACACCAGCGCCTATAGTACGCATAACACTATAAAAGATACGATGATTCATTGCCGCTGAGTCTTGTGAATTCAGCAACTTCTTTCAGTAAAAGTGAAGTGTTTGCCGTTGACTTAAGCCGTGAATATCTGTTTATTTATTCAGTGAATATAATGACGTGGAGAGATAGGATGTTACTTGATATATTTGTGCAAAGAAAGCATAAATTGATAAAGATGAAACGGAATAGATAATTACTTGTTTAAACTCCTCCTGTGAAATGAACATGTTGGTGCATGCATTTGTTCGCGTTTATTTGTATGCTTTTGCGAGTGTCCGGTGATGTCTTGGTTCGCTGGCCGTTTGTCCATTTAAGCATTTTAAGACACTAAGGGGATTTTTGTTTTTTTATGAAGAAAGGTAAGTATGTTTTTGTTTTTGCGAGTGTGTATGTGTGTATGAGTGTGTGTGTGTGTTGTGTGTGTGTGTGTGTGTGTGTGTGTGTGTGTGTGTGTGTGTGTGTGTTTGTGCGCGCGCGCGTGCGTGTACGTGAGCGTGAGCGAGGCAGGTATGTAAGTGGAAAGACTGTCGAGTGTGACGAGCTCACTGACCCTCTGAGGACCATTGCATGGGGTCAGGGATAGGCTCGGAATATTAGAGTTTATTTCTCGGCGGAGTTTACGACGCGCCTCTTGATTGGTCGTCGGACATTGACGGCGCAGCTGAATGGGTTATTCATTGAGACCTTTATGATGGGATGGGTTTCATGGCCGCGCGCGCCCGTGTGTGTGATGACGACCCGAGGGACGCTGGTCGCCCGGTGTGCTCTCGCCGGATGCCACTTTGACCTCTCGGTGTGTCTGCGGCTCTCGTCCGGGGCCAGACGCTCTGTGCGCAGGAGTGTGATGATACTGGTAGACTCTGGTGGTGTATGGGCTCCTGCTTTGTAGATTGCCAGAGTGGTGTTTCAACTGGATAGTGAATTATGCTTATACAACAAAATAGTACGGGGAACTTTGGTGAATGCTAGTCAGAATCTACATTAAGCAAAAGAAAAAAAATGACACCGTAATAATTACCAGGGAGCATTTTGACTTCAGAAACCAGGATAGAAGAACACAAAGAGAAACAGAATTGCAGTTGACATAAAGTGGCTGACTACAGAAGTGAGCTAAATGTTAAATTCATTGATCCCGTTGTTTTATTCCACTGCAGCGGAAACTGAAAGGAAATGTTAGCTTTGTAAACATTAGCACTGTGAAGACGACGTAAGTAGCATGCATTGAGATCAGTAAGGTATTACTCTGTCTCTTTGTTCTTCCTCATGGGAGAAATGGAAGCCGGTCTTTGGGAAATTGTAGAATGGAGCACAAAGAATAATCCGAATAATTCGAAATTTCTTTTCTCAACAGCGAGACACAGTGCCTTTGAATGGAAACAATTAACATTGCACGGACGACGTCGGATTAGAACAATCGTGAAGAACTTGACGTTTGACTTTTATCCAGTTCATGATTATTGTAACATATGTTGAGTCTGGCAGATCGTCGGCACATTTGAAGTCGGTTATCCTGTTCCAGACTTTTCCTCTTTATTGATGATAGACAGGTGGAGTCGATGGGCTATCGTTGCTGATCAGGATGGTCTGTAGGGTGATGACTTTTTTTTACGGCCATGGCGTGCTATGAAGTGTTTTTAACAACCTTTTTTATGCGTAGTTTGTATTCTGAGATTTATATATTTTTTATGTTGATTGAAAAAAAGCAGTAGATGTATTGTTCCAGAACATCATCTTATCGAAACTGTGAATTTTGTTTTGATGGGACGATATCGGGTTAATAAGCGCAAGATGACGAGTTTCGAATCACGATAGTTCGCATTAAGACGCGATTGGAGCAAATCTGTCAGGCAGCAAACAGTTATTTGATCTTATTACCAATGAGGCCAAGCGCAGTGACGGACTTTACTGCATATAACCGACGCGAATAATCCCCGAAGTGCTACATTATCAAGCGCCTCTGTCGCGTCGTTGGCGGCTGTTGTTACCCTGACATTCTGCGAGGTGATTCCTCTCGAGATTGCTTTATGTGCCGCTCATGACGCCATCTTGCCTTCATGCCTCCTCCTCCTCCTCCTCCTCCTCCTCCTCCTCCTCCTCCCCTTCCTCCCTTCCTACACTACCTCAGACGCAAACTCCCCCTCTCCCTGCCCCACCACTCAAACAGACGCCAACCCCTCCCCCCATGTTGCTAGTTCAAACCTCACTTACACTCCTGTCACTTCTTCCCCTCCCCAAGTCTGAGGCCGCTTTCAACTTGGAATCCGTTTGATTGGTCAGTGGTCGGCGCTGTTGCCGGGCCGGGATGAGCGGATAAGGAAGAGTTGCAGGAATGAAAGCCGCCTCACAGGATCGTTTGGGCGTGGCAGGAAATTGGACGGAGGCAATCGCCGTACTCCGGAGTATCAAGAAACCCGCAACTTGAGGTGTGAGAACCGGGTCGTGTTAATTCCTTAGCGACTCGCTTGAAAACGGTTACACCTGTTGGGCCATATTAGCGGCTCCCTGATGGATTGCAGCCTTTTTGGGCCGCCGCTTCTTTGTTCCTTGTCTGGGGCCACTATCATCCGGCCGGAGGGAGAGAAGGGGGTGTCTGCTTTTAATCGGCCGTGCTATTTTAAATGCTTCGGTCAGATAGAGTGACGTTGGTAGGGCGGTTATCGGCGAGATAAAGAGAAGAAGAAAAAGGAGAAGGTAACGTAAGGTAAAGAAGGGAGAGGATCTGATTTAATGCAAGGAAGAAGATAAATCGATTTTTGTATTCCAAGCATTATGATATCGAACGGTATGTTTGTTTCCGTATCATAAGTATTTACACAAGCATACATACGCGTATAATCATATATTTATGAATACAAACATAAATTCATGCACGTCCATAGTCGTACACATATATTCACACACGCAAATATACATGGGGAGAGAGAGAGATAGATAGAGAGAGAGAGAGAGAGAGAGAGAGAGAGAGAGAGAGAGAGAGAGAGAGAGAGAGTATGAGAGGGCGTTGGACTTTTATATGGATTACTTAGGCGATAGATTACCTCGCATCAAACGAGGCTTTGAAGAGCTTTTTGAATTGCTCCACACCTATTCATGAATAAAACTACGCCTCTGAACTGCTAAATCGACACTCCATCTTTAAGGGCGGCCGCCAGAGTCCCTCCATGTGGCCAGCACATGCAGCTCGGCAGTACTCCTGCACTCGACGTTTCGCCTCAACGCGCCCACGCTTCTGGAACTGCGCTTCATTGTCTAGCCGCCCTGCTCTTGAATCGCGCTTTCATGAAACATGCACATGGCACAGGCGCATACGCAAGCATACATATGCAAAGTACTCCTCGTACGCACATGCATATGCACAAATGCACATTCTCTTCCTCACTTATTCAGCCACGTTGAGAAAGATACAGGGAGAAGAGGGAGAAAGAACGGAAATAGAAACAGAAAAATGCTAAAAGCGCATAAAAGTTTTACTGATTATAACGTCGGTTTGTGTCCTTTATTTTATAATGATATGAATGATATAACTGACCGTAATATGAATTTGAATAATTCCAGGTACTATAAGAAATAACAATAATGTCAGTGCTATTATTATCACTGTTATGGGTACATCCCCATAACATTTACATAAGTAATCATATCTAAAATGATAAAAATTGAAGTAAAAACCAGTATAAAAAGAGGATGGGAGAGGGAGGTTGACGAGTTATCAGGGCTATTAATCCTTAACTTTGTTTAGTCATGGTAAGAGCAGGTAATAGCGGCAGCTTTTTCTCAGCTGTCAACAAAAGCTGTGAAAATGACATCGACTGTGGCCATGACGCATCATTATGCAAATTATGACGTCGCCCTCAGGTGGCGCCGCCGCTCTTCACCGTCGCGATTTTGGTCTCCACGGAGATTAACCGATCAATTTTGTCGCGCTGAATTTTGTCGAGGGCCTTTTGTCGGTCGTGGTGTTCGTGCACGACCTCCCGTGGCTGCCTCTCGTGCCCAAGACACATGTGGACTATCACGGAACGACGATGAGCACGGTCTCTAAAAAGGGTACACAAGTTCGCCGTGTCATCAGCTCTGATTGCTCGAATTTTTTTTAACCCATTTGCACGTAGAGAGCACAACCGAGCGGATAGGTCTTCAAATGTGTGTGATGAGTGAAGTGTGAACTGGGGCCAGCACAAGCACCTTGAGCTACTCTTGGTGACCAAAAGAAATATTGTGTAATTATAATTGTTTTGATGCAATGTCTGTTTCTTTTGTCGATTTCTTTTCTTAATTTTCATAACGAAGGTCTTGTTTTGATGGTGCTCGGGTTTTAAGCAAATAACAAACTTTAGAGTCTTATATTTATTACTTAAGCGCCATAGCTAATTATCTAGCCGTTTGTTTTTAGTGCTGTTATTAATAAAGTTTGGTGTAGATTTTTCCCCCTTCTTCTTGACTCTCAAACTCTAGAAACTTTGAGATGGAAAATGTGTTTTGCTCCGATGCTAGAACAGTATTCCCGAGATATGGTATTCGTTAATGAAGATGGAAATCTGAGATATGGAAAAAGAAGTTATTTTCATTCATATAAAGTCAGAGAGATAAATATTATTTGTTTTTATTTCGTTCTGTGGCGAGCATCATACCGGCTGCTAGATAGGACGCTGATGATACCTGGTAGATCTTTTGTTTATTAAATCGTAATTCTATTCTTGGTTACTCGTATTATTATTTTCACCATTGCCACGTATATATTGTTCGTTGTTGTTGATGTTTGAGAGGATATTACGACTTAGAATGCTTTTGAATGTATGAGAATAAATGGAAACGATTTAATTTTACATGAAAAGGGGGAGTTGCGTGGAAAGACTAATACATTTCATCAGAGTTAGCATGTAAATCTTAAATTCATCATATATTTTATCTTTCATTTTGTATAAAAAGACGGTTCTTCCCGCTATTCATGTTACAGTTTCTTTTTTTTTTCATGCGACATGAAATTAAGTTTTTTGAAATGCAATTTGCACAGAAGATTAAGTTTGATTTTGCGGCACAAATTGCAGTCGTTTGACAGCCGCAGTGGCCTTCCTTGCAGCGCACGAGACAATCGGCTCGACAAATGCCTGTTGTCAGTTGAAGAGTTTTTCCTTTTTTATCTAGTTTAATTGATGACTGGAGGGTAAGCTGCCACTCTGACAATCATCCTTTTTTCCCCGACACTTTCTTCCCTAACGACTTCGTCAAGTTCCGGCAAAAGTTGTTGGAAACTCTTATTTCGGAATGAAGCCGTAAATATTTTTATGACGCACAGGCTATAACTGATTATTGACTGCTTGCAAGGAAAGTTTAGGGAAAAGGAGGGAGGGGTTTGGACGGGGTACCTGTCACCCTATTCTTGCGTCTCCATGGTACGTTTTACTATTAGGTCAGCTTTTTAGTGTCATGACGCAAGAGTTCTAAATCTGTGTTGTTTCTTCAACGGAGTAGATGTATCTTGTCGAAGATTATAGAACGGTGTTGCCATGCGACTCGTGTTTCTATTTGTGATTTGATTTTCAATTGTCTTCAATTTGATTAATTTCAACTTTAAGGAGATAACGTACTATTTTTTTTTTTAAGATTTTTTTTATCAACCTGTTTGATACATCTACAACGATGAACATGAATGGTTGCACATAGATCAGAAATGAGAGAGAGAGAGAGAGAGAGAGAGAGAGAGAGAGAGAGAGAGAGAGAGAGAGAGAGAGAGAGAGAGAGAGAGAGAGAGAGAGAGAGAGGCGCCAATTTCATCAATGCATTGAATGTTTGAAGAAAGCAGCGATGATATAAATTTAGTGATTTGTTCAAATGTTTATTATTTCTTTTAACATTGTCACTACTGTCATTGCTGTATGTTGACGTATTATTATTATGTTATAATGTTTTTTTAATATGTTAATACAGATTAGGAAGTTCAGCATAGCCTGTCCGTTTAGGATCAGGGTATTTAAGAAGTGATTTGCGTAATAATTTAGGCTTGAATTTAAATTAACCGGATTAATTTACTCTTTGGTCACCCATACTGAGAACCTTTGATCGGCCATGCATGCTTACTATCGCGAATTCCTCTCTCTCTCTCTCTCTCTCTCTCTCTCTCTCTCTCTCTCTCTCTCTCTCTCTCTCTCTCTCTCTCTCTCTCTCTCTCTCTCTCTCTCTCTCTCTCTCTCTCTCTCTCTCTCTCTCTCTCTCTCCCTCTCTCTCTCTATCTCTATCTATCTATCTCTTCCTCATTCTCTCTCTCTCTATCTATCTATCTATCTATCTATCTCTTCCTCATTCTCTCTCTTTCTCTCTCTTTCTCTTTCTCTCTCTCTCTCTCTCTCTCTCTCTCTCTCTCTCTCTCTCTCTCTCTCTCTCTCTCTCTCTCTCTCTCTCTCTCTCTCTCTCTCTTGTCAGTTTGTAATTTGTGATGATATAATATGACGTGTTTAAGGCTGGAAATTAATGGGATATCCGTTTATATTAATGTGTTCGTCTCTTTTGCAGGTACGTGTGATGGTGTGATCCAGCCGGTTAAAGGATTCGGTGTAAGTAATTTGTTAAAACACATTGATTTTCCACAAAGTTTTAAATTTATAATGTCATCTAAACTCAAGTGCTATGTAATATATCTCTTTAGTATATGTTTTTTTAACGTTGTTGTTATTATTTCCGGTTGTTTTTGCTCA
>NW_028234430.1:23425278-23432778 GCF_977035675.1 Penaeus japonicus
TGGTGAAGCCAGTCAGTGTTACTGTTGTCGCTCTCGTTAAAACTAATCCCGCACTAGCACACCAATGCTCTCATAATACCGGCGCGCATTCGTCAACATTATGCTCATCGATAAGGTGTGTGCGGCAGTATTTTGAAGAGTTCTTACTGATGCGAGTATTATATTTTGTTTACGTGACATTTTCCTCTTTTTTCCCCTTGCGAGATAGGCCAATTTTCTTCTTCCCGGATCAACGGCGACAATTATGGGCAAGACGAGGCCGTAGAGTTGAGTAGTAACGTCTCCTGGCTTAACCTTGGATGGCCCAGACCTCCAAGATTAGCTTTTACGGCCGATGGGGGAGACGGGAGATGGAGAGGGGAGAGGGGGCGAAGGGGCGAGAGAGAAGGTAAAGAGAGGAGTAAACATGTGCAACTACCCCGGGGGGACCCGAGGTGGCAAGTAGGGGAAGCCGCCGCCAGACACAATCGCGGGCGCGGGTTAATCCCCTCGAGAGCCGATTCCTGGCGTTGCGGCGGCGAGGGCGGCCGCGGGGGTGCTGGTGGGGCCTGTGCGGTTTTCCTGAAAGCTTAGGGCAGACCTGCGGGACCGTCTGAAGGAATTCCTAATCAAGCGACTCGCACTTTCTTCTCGTAACCTGCTTTGTCGGGCCGTTTCTCTCATTTTTCACCGGGGCCGCACGGTCACGGCGGCGGCGACGGCTTGTGCGCTTGCTAAATCACGTTCCGTTGGCAAGTGTGTGCTTGCTTGAGGCTTCTATTCAATGTCAGTTTGTGGTTTCTCTTACACTCGTTCTCTTGTTCTTTTCTCTTATTTCATTTTACACTTGTTCTCTTGTTCTTTTCTCTGATTTTGTTTGGAAGCGGATTTCAAATGCCGTTGCGTGAAATAAACTGAACTTGTATTTTTTACCTGTTAGTCACTAGACATTCTGCACCAAGAGTCTCGCCAATCTGAAATTGGGAAGGAGACCATCTTGAGCTTCACCGCCCCTGCTATCTCATGCTTCTTGGCGTATCTTGGATCCGACGCTGTTTGTTTTCGAGAGTTCAAGCACCTGTTGAAGCTCCGTAGAACTACCAACGGCCACGCTCCTGCAGCCTTCACGGCACACAGTAGGAGTGCAACATGGATGCTGCTTTCAGGACGGACAGCTTGCATGGTGCACCAGAGGCCATCAGTGATAGATGTAAACGTTGTTGACAAGAAACGTTTGGCGGTGCTTGGCCTTGTGGGCGTGGGCACCTCGTGACTGGCGGGAGAGAGGGGGGAGTGAGGCCAGGGGGGGGAAGGGTGCTGAGGACGGGCAGGTGCCATATGCCGCTCTCTGTGATCTCCCGTCGGGTCCGGAAGCTTCATTTCGCTGAAATCTTGTGTCGAAGATCAAGTGAATGTATGGGGTGAATGGGCGAGGTTAGAGTGGCAGTGATGTCGCGAGGGACGAGGGAGAAACAGGAGGTTGAGGTACAAAAACCGGCGCTTGGTACCCGCGTGCCGAGTTGGTAAGAGAGGGTCTCTGTGTGTGGTGTTGTGAGAGGGCGGCGTCAGTGAGTCAGCTGTGGCCTGGACCACGCTACGCCACCTCATCTTACACTCCTGTAGACCCGTACGCAGGGGAGGAGTGACGTGCGGAGGCGTCAATGAAGTGAAAATCTAGTGTACGTGAGTGACGTGTGGTGACCTCATGAGGCGGAGAATCGCAAGGAAGGACGCCCTGAGGCACACCACTCATGAGGATGAGATGACTTGCGATTTTATGTGTTAAACAAGGAAGTGTGAGGATGAATACATTCCTATCCAGGTGCACGCCTGTGCCGTGGAATGTATTCTAGCGGAGTCTGTGAATAGCGATGAAGTGCTGTGATCACCGCAGGAAGTGTATCTGCGGCGAGAAAAAGTCCGTGCGACCGTGCTGAGTAAAATGTTTCGGTAGAAAGGCACGAGTGTATTGTGTTTGCCGTGCCGTAGTAATGTGCTGCTGCTTCATCAGCAGGTCAGGGCTGCGCATACGTGTGGCGTGTGTATGTGACCCCCTGTGGTGATGGTCATTCTCACCCCTGTGGCGCTGTTCTGAACCCTCTGACCCATGCCAAGATCAGGGAGATCAGACATAAGAAAGAGCCCGGAGAGCGGAGCCCTGCCGCGCGCAGGGGGCGCCTCCACCAGGATACGCTCGGCCTTGTGGAGGGCCAGCGTAAGGGAACTGTGAGGCACCTGGCACTCCCCGTCTTCATGTGATGTACATAACAGAAAAAGTCGTATACAGATTTGCTGACAGCTATTTATCTTTTCTTAAAGTTATTTTATAGTGTTTATACCCTAGGGTGTTTCATTATAACATTTAGTAAATAGCAAGGGAAACATCACCAGCCATAGACGCTTTTTCATTTTTTTACAAAGATACAAATATTTGTGATTGAAATTTGTGAAATGAAGATTAATGCAGAAGATTGTTGACGTTGTGTCTGCAGGTTGTAGTTGTACTAAATATTTCTGTTTCTGACATTGAGAGTGTTTACTTTCCTCGGGACGTGTGAACGTGTTTCGCTTCTAAACAAACAGGGACCTTCCAAGGAAGAAGGCCCCGAGCGGCGGGAAAGTTACTGTATGAATTTTATTATACATGGCGCACTTCAGTTCTCTCTCTCTCTCTCTCTCTCTCTCTCTCTCTCTCTCTCTCTCTCTCTCTCTCTATATATATATATATATATATATATATATATATATATATATATATATATATATGTGTGTGTGTGTGTGTGTGTGTGTGTGTGTGTGTGTGTGTGTGTGTGTGTAAGCGCAAGTGTAAGAATGTATGTGTATGTGTATGTGCATGTACTGTATATGTATATATGTAGACATATATACATATACATATACATATACATATACATATACATATATATAAACATACCTCAAGAGACATACACCAAGTTCCTTGGAATAAATGAAGTTATCATTTTTTTCAAAAATATAAAACATGTAGATTGTCTCGAGACTGGAGTTCGGATAAGGGAAGTGTGGGAGTGGGCTTGAGAGGATGAATCAAAGCAGATACAGTTATACTAGTGCCATTGGAGATGGAGTCGGGGGTTAGGGACAGGGAGTGACTGAAGGGGAGGGTATGAAGCACTCGCCGAGCTGCCATGCGGGAAGTACCCGTTCCCTGCCCATTCATTCTTCCCTTGGCACGAGCGTCGCACCTGCACGCCCACTCGGCTACCTGCCTGCCTACTCCCTTCCTCTGCGTACTCTCGTCTGTATGCAAACAAGGCTTTTGTGAAAAAGTAATTCCGCCGTTACTTGCCTTGGCAGGGTGTTACCCTCACGCGGCGCTTTGGGCGGTCAAGCCTCGGCACAAACCTGTAGGCGTGTATGTGTATGCGTGCGTGCGTGTATCTCGTGAAGCTGATAAAGGTTGCATGTGTGTATGTGTCAACAGGTAGCGCTGCGACGCCTCTTTGATAGCCTCGACACGCAAGCAAGTCGAGACGCGGGTCCAAGGCCAGACCGCCTTTCCCCAAAGGATGTCAACTGGGGTGGTTTCGGCCGAGAAATGTTGACGGAAGGGTGTTTTGACACCGAAAAATTAGATGATTTAGCTGTGATACATTGAGCGTCATCAATACTCCTGAAGTGTCGTTGCTAGGTCTGGTGGAGGAATTGGTGTGAAAGCGGGAGACCGTGTATGGCTCGCCATGCCATAGATGATGACAGCCACGAGACGCCCGGCAGGAGAAAAACACCTATAAAAACATCCTTAAATGCTTCGTTCCCACATGGGCGTTGACGCGAAGTTGGGTGGCAGTGGTAGCGGTGGCAGCGAGCGTCCCGATTTACCTGTGCCCATGTTGACACACCTGTGAGGGAGAGAGGAGGATTTAAGCGCAGTCACGCCTCGCGATACAATTGTCACCTCATACCTATGTTGTTGTCCTTACAGCAGGAATGACTGTCAGTTTCTGGGATGGATGTAAGAGGTGTAAATTGACTTCCTGACGATGATAACTATACTGGTGTTGGTGACAATATTATAACACTAAATAGCACATTTTAGGAATTTTGAGAATAATTGAATGATAAATAGATTACAACAAAACTGGGGGATGATATAAATGGTGAAACTGTTCCTCCGGGATCTTTAGGTAAGCCATTTTGGAGATCACCACCATCAGATTCCCTGCCTAGTGATCATTCCCTCACCATTATTTCCATCCTCCCTTCCCTCCCTCCCTCCCACTTTTTTTGGTCATAGATTTATCCCTTCACCATTATTTGCACCTTCCTTCCCTTCCTCCCTTGGTAGTGTTCATAGCCCATCCCTTCACCATCATTTTCACCTCCCTCCCCTCCCTCCTCTCCCTTTGCTAGTGGTCGCAGTTCCCTCCCCCTATCCCCACCCTCCATCCCCACTCCCCTTTTACTCGCTCCGAGTCTGACGCTGTTGCTCGCTTTTAACTTTCTTTGTTCCATTGTAGAGATCATGATTTTTTAGTTTTCTAATCAGCGACTGATTAATTGATAGATAGTTTTATTGGCTGAACATAAAGACGTGGTCTGTAAAAAAGCTTGTTAAAGTTGAAATCTGTTCGAATCGGTTCGGTTGGCTGTCAAATAGTCAAATATTCGATCATTCTTCTTGTGTATATGTTTGCTTGCATGCTTCGCTGGCAGTCCACATGTTCATATCTGTGAGCGTGTTTGTATATACTGAATAAGCATAACAGTGTCTCCGCGCAAGTATGTTGTTTATACACGGTGGATTAGGTGGCACAATAATGCACATTAGAAGATTCTATACCATATGAACTCAGTGTGATAACAATGTGCGGGCAGGGTCGGGATGTCCTTGCAAAGACTAATAAGCGAAATGGGACCTACGAGTGAAAGTGGCTTTAGGAATCCTTGAAAATTGCATGAGGACCGACGGGAGGGAGAGCGGGGGCGTAAAAGGAGCGTCAGAAGGGAAGGGGAAGAGAGTGGAGGGAGAGTCAGATGGAAAGAGGGGGAGAGTGAAGGGAGGGTCAGAAGGAAGGAGAGGGGAGTGGAGGGAACGTGAAAAGGGAAGAAAAGACGAACGAAAAGAAGGGGAGGAAAGAGTGCGCAAATAGAAGAAGAAATGCAGAGTAGTATTTGTTGGGGAGAAAATAATACTTTGAAAATAAGATGAGCAAAGGAATCTACAGAAAATAACCGATGGAGTAGATCTTTTGATTTATTTTTCACTTAGCAATAGAGATGAAGATCATAGCAAGCATAACGCCAGTAACGAAGACGATAGCAGAATTGCTTACCGCAACTTCCTGTAGAGACGGAATCTTCACTTCATGGATTATTTCACACACACACACACACACACACACACACACACACACACACACACATATATGTATGTGTTATATATATATATATAATATACATTTCAATATAATATATATATATTATATGTATTATAATATATATTATATATATATATATATATATATATATATATATATATATATATATTATATATATGTATATATATGTATATATATATATATATATATATATATATATATATATATATATATATATATATAAACAACACACACACACACACACACACCTACACATATATTTATATATATAATATATATATATATATATATATATATATACATATATACATATACATTAATATATAATATATATATATATATATATATATATATACATATATATATATATATATATATATATATGTATTATCGCAGGGTAACTAGTGCTCTGAATTAGTAATTATAAAGGTTACATAATACCGGGTCGCAGCAGAATGGTCGGCGTACACTTAACCAGAATACTGTAACTTGTTGGGATATCACGTGCGCGGTAGATAATTATTAGTGTGCCGCTGGACCGAGTCACGGTCAATAATGGCCAGGGCGACCTTTGCCACTTGTTGGCCTTTTGGCGTAGGGATTTATCCGTTATGGGCCTGTTGTTTTTGTTATTTGTGGTATTATTGCCGTTATTACCTTCGCCGAACAGAGGAGGCACTGTTTTTGCTTGTACGTCGGTTGGCTAATTGGTAAGGAAACAGGATTACACGAAACGCTACTCAAGGTTTGTGATCACAATTTATGGGCGGATTGGCCATGGCCTTAGGACCAGCTAATTAGATTTCGGTGGTGAACCGGAGTAGATGAAGAGTAGACTTGTGGTGAAGTGTGGATGATAAAGAGTAGATTTGTGAGAAAGAGTGGTAAATAAGTAGAATGTCGGTGTATATCAAGCTTGATGAGGGCAAGTAATTGTGGATATCTGGTAGAATTAGAAAGGATTTTGGAAGATTTTAGAAGCAGAATAAGTATTATTGGATGTGTTATTGCTGCTGTCTTAACAATCGTCATCAATTCACTTCGCATGGATTATTTCCATGCTAATTATTGTTGCTTGGTGCAAAGTCATATTGAAACGAAATAGATATAACACATGCGGATCAAAGATATTGAATGAATTTTATTATAATAATGATAATAGTAATATATATTGTTATTATTGGTATTGATTTTATAATTGCCATTATAACTGGTTACCGGGCTGTAACTACACGATGGCATCACCAGTCCTTCCGGCGGGTGACAATGCACCGAGTCCATGACGGCGCTGAAACGTCGCGGGGAGTCTCGTGGCCCACCCGTAAACGTCGGCGCTGAGATACGATAATGTGCTTCATTTGATATCGCGGACGAGCGCGGAAGACTCGACAACGACCCCGGGCATCGCGCGAGCAATTAACGCCTCCCATTACTCCCCGCGTTAATTACTAATTTAATGCAAACACTTCTGTGGAGTCTTGAGGGGGAACAATTAATCTGCGCTCGTGATGGATGAGCGAGATGCAGGGAATTAACTCGTTGTTTCCTGCGAGTAACAAACGCGCTCGTTCATTTTCCGGTGCGTGGACCTCTGTTTGCTTGCCGGCTTCTTGGAGGTGTGCTAATGAACAGAAACATCGCCGCAGACACACATCGCTGAGCATCGACTTCGCAGCGAATGCCAGCGGGGTGGCGGGCGAGGACTCAGCCGTGCGTCCTCTCTCTGGCTGTTAGTCTGTCTGTCTTTCCATGTCTTTTTTCTGTGGCATCTTTCCCATCTCTGTCTGATTATGTATCTGATTTACCTTCTTTGTTTCTCTCTCTCTCTCTCACTCTCACTTTCTTTCTCTCTCTCTCTCTCTCTCTTTCTCACTCTCACTTTCTTTCTTTCTCTATCATTCTCTCTCTCCCTCTCTCCCTCATTCTCTCTCTCACTCAACTCTCAAATTCTACTCTCACTTTTCTTTCTCTCTCTCTCTCCTCTCTCTTACTCACTCTCCACCTTTTTCTTTCTCTATCATTCTCTCTCTCCCTCTCTCCCTCATTCATTCTCACTCTCTCTCTCTTTCTCTCTCTCTCTCTCTCTTTCTCTCTCCCTCTCCCCCCCTCTCTCTTTCTTTCTCTCTCTCTCTCTTTCTCA
>NW_028234430.1:23440278-23445278 GCF_977035675.1 Penaeus japonicus
AAGCATTAAAAAAGTTCCTCGATAAATATTCCATTGTGCAACACCTGGGGAGGGGGGGAGGGAGGGGTAGTTGTCTGCGGCCAGGGATAGACGCAGGTGCGGTTTGGTGGGTGGCAGATTTGGTGGCTGCGGGATTATCCGGCGGGGGAGCGTAAAAGCCAGTGATGGGAATGTTTATGAGTTGTGATTGGTCATCTCCGGGTGCGGTTACACTCTTGGTGAGGGACCGAAGGGCAGCGTGGGATATGGAGCGCGGTGTATCGTGGGATTTATTCCGTTGGGGTTAATCCGCAGGGATGTCCGGTGAAATTGGGGATATCGTGAAGGTCTTTCTCCGGCGAAATCATGGGGAGAAACCGTACTGGCGCGTGCTATGAAGTAAGAGGTATTCATTTCATAGGGAGAATCCCAGGACGCCGTAGGGGAACTAAGTCAGGTTCGCGGTTCACTCACTGCTTTACTCGATCCTGGTAGGGCTGGGGCGAGGGCGAGGGGAGCGGGAAGGAAAAGTGCTTGTATAGGGTGACTCTATGTGTGTTTGTGTTTCTATTTGTGTGTCTATGTGTGTGTGTGTGTGTGTGTGCGTGCGTGTGTGTGCGCGTCCGTGTGTGTATCCTTATGTGCCTATTCTTTTTGTAGATGTGTGTGTATTATACACGTACATTGCATATATTTGAATTAATTTCAATAATTTTGCACAGATGTTTCTATTGTGCCATTAGATTGGATGTCACATGCAGAAGTCGATTCCAAATACCTTGCTACAGTTTTCCAAGTTGTTCATTGTTATGTGTATATGTGTACGTCTGTGATTTTTGAAGAGGAGGGGCTGGAAATTAGTGGACGAGGATGATATATAGGTTGGTGGGAAGAATCGAAGAAATGGAATCGAGAAATATATAAAGAGAGGGATGAAGATCGATGGCGGAAGAGGGGAGGTTGATATTTGTTTTCGTTCATTTCGACTGACGTAGATGATTTCTCTTCGCTTTAGTTCTCTCTCTCTCTTTCTTTCTCTCTCTCTTTCTTTATATATATATATATATATATATATATATATATATATATATATATATATACTTATATATATACATATATATATACATATATATATACGCATACATATATATATATATAAATAAATATATATATATATATATAGAGAGAGAGAGAAGAGAGAGAGAGAGAGAGAGAGAGAGAGAGAGAGAGAGAGAGAGAGAGAGAGAGAGAGAGGGAGAGAGAGGGAGAGAGAGTATGTCTGTGTGTCTGCGTGTGTGTATCTATTTATGTATGTATGTATGTGTGTATGTATATTAATCTGAGTCCCTCACATGCATTCAAATTATTTGGACGACTGCTATCAGTACTTTTCCTCGCATGTTTTAGGCTGTCCATGATTTGAGCTGACATTTAGGAACCTGGAGCTAGATGGCTGGGCGATTGTTCGGATGTAAAGCTAGAAGATTAGGGGCTTAGGAGCCTGAGAGACTGGGAGGCTAGTGTGGTAAGAGGCTTGGAGATAGAGGGATAGACGCGAAGGGTGGGATCGAGGATAAAGACTGAAGGAATTGAGAAAAAAAGGAAGGAGGAAAGGAAGGAAGGAAGGGGGTGGGGGGAATGAGAGAGAGAGAGAAAGAAGGAAGGAATGAGGGAAGGCAGGGGGTAGGAGGAAAGGGGAAATAGATAAAGATCTGTAACTAAAATTGTTAGAAACAAGTTATGACCTGGTTTAGCATTTGCTATTATTATTACACTCCGTGGACAACTGTACGCTCCAAATGACATCTCAAACCGAAACTGATGTGTAACCGATACTATTCTGGGAAGCAACATTACCCTGTGAGTCGCGCGCCATTGGCAAGCCAATATCCCTTAACATGCTGCCACCTTCACGGATCAGTGTCCCCGCTGAGCTGATGTTCCATTCACAAAATGTACGGCAGAGTAACTCTGTCACGAGCTGCAAGTTTTTTTTCTCGTTTTTTAAGTTGTGTGATTTCACGCAAGACAGCACAGTGTCTCTTGCCAAAGGGAACAATAACTCTTATTCGTCCGTCAAGTATTTGCTAAGTTGTCCCGGAGGCGTCCAACTTCTTGCTTTCATTTCCTGTATCGACTCTAATGTTGGTTTTGTTCTTACGTGGGGCTTACTGGGCTGGGCTGATGCTCTTGACTCTTGTTTTACTCTTTCTAATGTTTCGACCTTTCTGCCATTGCATGTTGCTTATTTTTGTATGAGTAATTATATGTTCCGTCTCTGTCTCAAGTATCCCTCAACCATCATCGAAGTGCTTTTTCGTGTTTATAGCTTCTCTGGGCTTACCATTTTATGCAATTCGATATACTTCCATTACTGCATGTGTCGCATTTCCTTCCCGATCTTTTCCTCGAGCACCAAACCTTTCCTGGACAACCTCCCCCCTCCCCTTCCACCGCCACGGCGCCCTCTTCCCTCACACTCGTTAGGGTGAACTGTACCCTCTCTTTGCTTACCCATTTGCTTAACTGCGTTCCTGGCCATACCATGCTTTCTTCCCTGAAGCTTTGAGGGTCGCAGACAGGATGGAGATGGTGTTGTTTCCTCACCTTATTTTTTCTACGTGTGTGTGTTTGATACTTCCTCATATATTCTCCTGTGGATGGGCGGTTCTCCAGCAGATGGAATCAGTGGTTCAAGAAAGAACATTTTCTTCATGTTCAGCAGTTTGATTTTCACAGATGGATCTTTAATGTCATGCCTTTGTATGGTTATGCACTGCCAGCTTAACGATATCCCAAAGTGGATGGATTCACTCTCTCTCTTATTCTCTTTTATTCTCTCTCTCTCATTCTCTCTCTCTCTCTCTCTGTCTCTGGATGAATTCACTCTCCCTCTTACTAGATCTATCTCTCCCCTCTCCTCTTTCCTCTCTGCATCCTCTCTCCTCTTCCCTCTCCCCTCACCCCTCACCCCTCACCCCTCCCTCCCTCCCTCCCTCTCTCCCTCCGGCGAGCAAGAGTCTCCGCACCCATAGGCACCGCCTCCCTCTCCATCGCAGAGGGATTCATATCCATAGTTCTCGTGCAGACTCGCTCTCCCCTCCCGCGATGAGCGTTCCGTCCTCTCCCCTCAGTGACGATCTCTAGGTTGGATAGATTAGAGCAATTAGTGGCTGGCAAGTTAATTGAATCAACTTTGTGAGAAAACTCCCTCCTTGGCCACTTTTTTGGAAGACAGCTCGAGGGTGGGGTGGGGAGAGCAAAACCGGGTGCGATTTTGATGCGATATGAGGGGGGTGAGGGGGTCGTATGGAATGATACATATATGGGAATAGTTTTTGATGTTAAAGGATGAAATTTGCAAGGAGCAACGTGGAGGGGATTCTTTAAGAAAGGAATTTAGATTAGCAGCGAGGTAGGGGAAGTGTCTATACATTAGTCACTGCATAAAAACAAATTTAACAATGATCATTCCGAGTCTCGAATTTCACATATATTTTTTTGGTCTTGTTCTGCATTGTTTACCACCATGAGGGGTGCCTGATATATAGGAATGAGTTCTAGACAGAAATAAGCAGCATGAAATCTGTTGCTGGAGACTGTGACGAGCGAACACAGCTATACATCAGAGTCATGAAGTATCACTCATGCAGGGAACATCCGCCTCGCTCGTGTTTACTCGGCCTGAAATACTGGCGCTGATAATGCCGAACTGGAAACTATGAGTTGTTGAGCCACAAATCAGCGGAAACTACACCGTATGCTGATTGTTCGACGTGCACCTGCTCCTCGGGGTGGGCGGGAGGACGTGGGTCTTTTTTCGCCAAGGGAAGGGGCCTTCATATTACATTTATCTATCTATTTTTTCATTCATATATTTATGTATTTATGCATTTATTCATTCATTCAATTTTCTGAGTGGATTCGTATCGAAACAGCCTGCCAAAGTTAATATTCGTAGTTTATACAACAGATTATTTTTTCCTTTGTAGTATTGGAGAAAACTAGTTACTAGTTAGAATTTAAATATTTCTTTGAACTGCTGAGCAAACAGACTTTAAAGACGCGAGCGGCGACGAGTGGGAGGGTAAACGGGGCGAGTGGAAATTGTGTTGTAGAAAGCGCACCTCTCTACAGCGCGAGAGGAAGAGAGGAGGATGAGGGAAATAAAAGAATGGAAGGAAGGAATGCGGATAGAAAGAAGAAAGTGGAGAGAATGCCGTGAAGGGAGAGGCGGAGGAAAAGGGAAATCTGCAGCTGGACTAAGGAATCACACAAGCATTTATGAGCAAGAGTTGTTAGTGTGTGAATGTGTTGCCAATATGACTTTCGGGCGCGTGAGAAATTTTTGGAGAGAGGCGTTGTGGGAAGTTGCGGAGGAGGGCGTTATTAGATCTGGAGAAGGGGAGCGTTGCAGAGTGTTGCAGAGGGGGAGCGCTGCGGAATGTTATTGATGGGAACATCATAAAATGATACAGAGGGGACCATATGATACACAGGGGCGCGCGCATGTACACCGTTACACGGAAGGAGACTCACACGAAGCCATACAGGAAGTTGCAGGAGGGAGTCTAGATGCTGCTGCTACTACAGAGGGTCCATCAGAAACTTGACTCGCACTGCGGAGCGGCAGGGAAAGAAAAATAGGGACAAAAACGTTGGGAAAGGCGACACCGCTGGGAGCCGTAGTGGCTGAGT
Organism: Penaeus japonicus; assembly: GCF_977035675.1. NCBI lineage: Eukaryota > Metazoa > Arthropoda > Malacostraca > Decapoda > Penaeidae > Penaeus > Penaeus japonicus. The sequence goes on from NW_028234430.1 coordinate 23,444,956, forward strand.
TTTGCGGTCGTGTGACGGAGGACTTTGGAGAATAAGGCCGGAGTCCTGCACGTCCCCGAGGCCAATTAGCGGGGCGGTGTTTATCCCTCTGTCTGGCGGTAATGCGATACAACGCGGCCGCACCTTCTTAATCAGCCGCGTCAGGAAGGCTGGATTTTTGAAGGGTACTTCCCCAAGACTCGGACAGTAGTATTGGTCGAGGGGAGAAAAAAAGGTTTTGACGTCCTTCATGGTTAAGTGGAAAGAATGTAAGGGTGCAAGAACACAGCCATAGACGCGCACACATGCTCACTCACTCACTCAACCACTCATTCACTTGCACG
>NW_028234430.1:23447778-23465278 GCF_977035675.1 Penaeus japonicus
ATTCCGGTTCACCTGGCAGATGCAAAGTGGTCAGATCAAGGCTTGATTAGGAAGGAGGGAAAGACACAGAGAGAGAGGGAGAGAGAGAGAGAGAGAGAGAGAGAGAGAGAGAGAGAGAGAGAGAGAGAGAGGGAGAGAGAGAGGAAGGAAGGGAGGACGGTGTGCGGATATCTCAGGGGACGAGACGGATACATCGGATCGCGGGATAGACCGTAGCATAAATGACAGATGTTCGTTGGGCCGTAAAGGGGGAGGCGGAAGGGTGGGGGGTGGGGGGCTTAAGGACCAGGGGCAGGAGTGAAGGTATGTCGCCGTGTTTTCGTAGGACAGAGAACGTGTATAAGGGATGTTATCGGGATCCCATCGTCAACACACAAGGCTCGAGGTGGCTGGCCTTACCAACCGCTCATGTCCTTCTCGTCTCGGGCACTTCCTCGTCGCTCCCTTTTCTCTTCCTTCGCCTCCTTCTTCGCCTTTCTTGATCTCCTTCTCCGTCACCCTTACACGCTCCGTTTGTCTGTATCTCATAGCCTTATATTTACTCTTAACTTAGGCATAACCTCAGGTTTGTTTGTTTGTTTGTTTTTTATTAAAAAGTATTCGTCTTGATCTTTCTCTTTTTTCTCTTATGCTCCGTTTTCGTATTGATTTTTTTCTGTAATAGTCCCCCGCTGTTTTCTTCTCGTTTTCTTTTTTGTCGAGATTTCTTATTTTACTTTTCTTTTGCTTTTTTTTTTTATTTTGCTTTTCTTCGTTTTCTTTTTTGTCGAGATTTCTTCTTTTCCTTTTCTTTTGCTTTTCTTGTTTCTTTTCTCCGTTTTCTTCTTTTTTTGTCTTGCTGCCTCGTCCTATTTTTTATCTTCATTATATTCTTCTCCTCCTTTTTTTTCTTTTTCTTCTGTGTTTTTCTTCGTCTTCTCATCCTCCTTCTCATTATCCTTCACCGGTTTATACCGTTGTGTCCTCCTCTTTTTTCTTCGTCTTCTTCCTCCTTTCTTCATCTCCGCCATCTCTATCTCCTTCTTATCTCCTTTAGCTTCTTATTTTTCCATATTTTTTCTGCGTCATCTTTTCCTCCTCTTATGTTTCTTCTTATCCTCCTTCACATACTACTCTGCCTCCTCCCTCCTCTACCTCTTCCTCCTCCTCCCCTTCTTCTTCTTCCTCCTTTCCGCCCCCTCTTCCCCTTCCTCGCCTCCTTCCATACCCAACTCTTCCTCTTCCCCCTTCTCTTCATTTTCCTCTTCTTCCTCATCCCCTTCCTCCTCCTCTTCTTCCTCTTCTTTTTTTCTTCTCCTTCACCTTCTTTTTCACCTCCTTCCCCCCCCCCTCCTACTCCTCTTCCTGCTCTTCTTCCTCTTATATTTTTATTTTCCTCCTTCACCTTCTTTTTCACTTCCTTCTCCTCCTTCTTCCCTCTCTCTTCCCCTTCCATTTCCTCCTCCTCCTCCTCTACCTCCTCTTCCTCTTCCTTTTCCTCTTTCTTTTCCTCCTCTCCTTCCGTATCTTCCTCCTCCTCCTCCGCCTCCGCCTCCGCCTTCTCCGCCTTCCCCCTTATTCCCTTTTCAACTTCTAGTGTTATGCAGCCTCATGATATCCTATCTTCTCGCTAATTAGTTTTGTGTTCGTTAAAACGAGGAAACGCGACTGTTTTTGAACGAATGGTACTATTTTTGGTATCATTACGATATCAATTATTTCACATTGGTTGTTATCCTTGCCATCGTTATAATGGCGATCATATGAAATGTAGGGATCTCATAATGAGTGCGATGATCTTGATACAGGTAGTGAGTCTTGATAGATGTTCATTAGTGCGTTCATTGTCTTCTTTTCTTAAGTTATCTGATTGACACCATTTTTATTGCTGGCATTGTATGTATTTCGGTATTGCTGCTGTCATAAATGTGTATCTGCAATGATAAAAGGTTTTTGTTATTGTAATTATGGATGCTCATAACAATTTCCAGTTTTGCGCTGGATACTGCAGTCGTAATATTAGAGCGCCAGTCTGTACCTGTAGTGTTAGCATGGCTGCCTGTTTGAATATGCATATGTCTTTCATGAAGAGTATTTTCAAAGCCGGGTCGCGATGATGGCTGCCGGATGTCGCAATACAGTTTGCGTTTGAGTAGAGTGAGCGGTACGAACGCCGTCTCACCATTTGTAGATTGGCATAATACGGAATCAAATTAGACCATCTAAATGTGTAGCGGTTGCTGACGGCCTCGAACATGCGCACTAAGTTGCATGCACCGTTCATGGGCGTTGTCGTGAGTGTTTAACGTTAAGCGTGTCTTCCCAGTACGGCGAAGTGGTGGTTCTCGGCCTTGCTTTTCTCCCTCTTCCTATATTCTGCTTTCCATGTCACTTATTTCGCACAGGGAGACCTATACGTTGTTACAGTCTCTCGTAAACTAACCGTTTCATGACACGAATGAGTTGTAGATTTGGTCCGCTTGATTCTATTAAATCAATCTGTTTACTTTTTCGTTTTTTTTCCACTTTCACCTTCAGTCATATTTGTTTGTATGTGTGAATCCCGAACTTCCCTCTACCTTCGGCAGACGTTCCTCCTCGCAGCGTCATAGGATATGAATGGCCTGAATTACTCTCGTATCGACCCGCGAAGGCATGGCATTTGCGTGCAATAATAGATAGGTATCGATGTTTTCCTCGTTTGTTTGTTTCTTGATTGTGTAGCTACTGATAAGTAGCTGTTGATTTCGGTTGCACGAGCTTGAAATGAAAAATAATTCAATATATTTCCTCTATTTGTTTTTATTTATTTTATTTCGTGTTTACGTTTTTTGCATTGAACTGAGAATGAAATTATAAGCCATGTAATTTAACTAGTGTGGAAAGTCGAGCAGAATGCATAATACAGACTCATTGTAAAAACAGCAGTAGTTGCGGTGCGTCTGTGTGTTTTTGCGAGCCCCCCCCCCCCTCTAGCGCCGCAATACCCCTCGCCCACACCAGGAATGCACAATGTTTGTTTGTTTATTTTCGCGACACAGGCGCAAAGTCGTGCGCGACATTGCATGTTCGTGTTCGTCGTGTGGCAGCAAGCGTGCGACATGGTGATTGACAGTGCGTGAATTAGGGATAGTTTTACACACATATCTTGCGTAAATTGAATGAAATTCCTAGTCGGCCCGTGCAATGCAGACTGCGCTGAGATGAGTTCGTTCCTTTCGATTACCTGATCAGTTTGTGACAAATACTTGCAGTGTGCAGACACGGTGGCAGTGTCTAGATACAGTGGCAGTGTGCAGACGTATTGTAGGTGCTGCCCTTTAGGACTGCCGCATCCTTGCGCATTCGGTACACGGAGATCCTAAATTCTGGGCCTAAAGAGGCTTGTACACACTCAATGGGGCAGAAGAGCGAGCAGTTTCACGGGCGACACGAGAGGCCTCCCTGGTTTACGCCTCCCGCGCGTCGCCCTGAACGCGGCCGCTTGTCGCAGCGGGACCTTATATGGCGGGCGGGCGTGCTGCCTTACCACCCCGCCCGCGACCACCAGTCAGCCTGCACACCCGGTACCGTGTGCCCGACGCGGACAGAGTTCAGAGTCTGACTGTTTAGCTGAATGTAAGATATGGAATGACCGTGCAATCAATAAGCAGTTTTGGAGGAGTTGCTACATTTTATTTGTGTTTATCCGTGGAAAGTGCGCTCAATTGTAAACATTATTGCAGCGAAGGCGGAGGACAGTAAGACGGCCGATGGTCAGCTAGTAATGAATCATGGCCACACTCAAGGCTACCCAGCCTTGACTCAGCCGGCCTGGAACCAAGCTGTCTGCCTCCTCTCCTTCCTTCCTAATCCCCCCCCCCCCCGCCCCGCCCCACCACTTTCCTCTCGATTCCCTCTCCGACCCTACCCCATGCCTTCTCCTTTCCTTCCTTCTCGCTAGTGGCAGTTCGTAGGGTTTTTTTTCTTGTTACCGTAATTCTCAGTTCAGTTCGTCTTGCTCTTGCTTGCCTGTCTCCTTTCGCTTCCTGCATGCTGCCTCCTGATCCTATTTCCCTGGTTGCACATGCGCTTTTTTCACCGTTCGCTGGAAATGTATTCATAATCATTCCACACAGGGAACGTTATCCCTAAATACTCCGACACAAACAACAGAATACACTGGTCGGATACACGATGCCCTCGGAACTCTAGCATAAGCGTGCATGTCGAGGAATTCAGGTCCTGGACACTGTTAGGCCATTCTGTCAACTTGGGATATGAGTGCAGTTGGGAAATGCAATACGGGTGGTTACAGGCAGATGTCATTATTGATTGGTGGAAAGGTATCGTGTACAGGACCCCCCAAATCACATAATGATTGTCGAGTTATTTTTAGCGGTTTCCTTTTACGATGCAATGTCAGGACTTAGCTTCCGTATGCCCTGCATTGTCTTGTGCTATTTTCCTCTTCGTGCAACTGGGATTCCGAATTGTCGCTCGTTTGACTCTTTCATATCTTGAGATCTTGCAGTCCCGCAAAGTTTCCCCCAACCATTTTGTCAGAATTATTTGTGAGTTCTGTTATTTCGGTACACCCACTGTATTATTGTTATTATTATTATTATTATTATCATTATTATTAGCATTATTATTATTGCATCATTAAAGATATAGTTTATTTTCTTGCTGATTACCATTGGTTGGAATAAAGATTGTCAGTGATAATGAAGTTGCATGCAAATGGATAGGATAACCGTAATTTGCACTGAGATCTGATAAGAGAGATTGCACTAGTAAACCCTCCTGTACAAAAGACCTGCATTGCACTGCGGCAGACCTTAATAATTCATACATATTTTCTGTTATAGTATGAAGAGATTGTCAGTGCTCAGTTATTTTCGTTGTGTTTTCATTAGTTTCATAAAAGAGGCATCGCTGTTTTTTTTCCAGCTGCTGTTGTAATTTGGTTGGGAAGACTTAGCGCAGGCGGCGTGTCCCGGCCGTTTCCTCTCGCGCAAAGGTTCGGGGGATTGGCAGACCTCATCGTTCACGCGCGCGTAGGATGAAACGCCGGTCAGTGTCTGGTGTATTCGCTTCGCGGCGTTCGGCGGGGAGTTGACGAGCGAGCGGGAATAAAAGGTCGAGAATGAGGAAATGATGAAAAGGGTAGATTGGCGAAACACTCGAATATCGGACTATTTTTTTTAAAGGATTTTTAAGATTTGTTTTTACTTTGAGAAGGATTTTGTCCACATGTGCTGCCTCGTCTTTGATGTATTGATTGGTTTAACGGTATTGTTATTTAGAAAATGAGAAATCTGATTTTATCGTTTATAAGTTTCGTTTGTGTCTCTTCAGTATTTCTGAAAAAAAAAACGGTTTTATCTAGTTTGCAGATCCATTTTAGCAATCGACAAAAAAATCGTTAAAGATTCTTCCGAATCTTGTCACCTGGCTCTTTCAAGTCTCACCCTTTGTTAAGAAAATTCCTGAATGAAGTCTTCACTCTCATTTTCAGCACCCGAGAAAGCCTTCCCATGCCCTCGGGTCATTCGAGATGGAACACAAACCGCAAGAGCAGGTTCAAACAGAAAAAAAGAAAAACAAAGAAAAGAAAAAACATTTTCAAAATGCAGAACAGGACTTCAAACAGATTATGTTATTAATCGATAACATGCAGTGATGAACAGTAATTAAGAGATGCATTCGCGTAAAAACTCGAACGTGTTTGATGTTTACCTCCGCCTGAGAGAAAAGAGGCCTTTTAAAAATCCGCTGTATGACTGGCGAGATTTATAGCGGAGATTCTGCTTAATTATGAGCTTAGCAGGCGAGGAGGCGGGGCTTAAGGCTCGAGTGGGCGTCCCGAAATGAACTGTGGGCGTGGTGGAGTTTTTTGGTGTTTTGGAGAGGACAAATCCAAATGGCGTATTGGGTAAGATCGAGGTTTTACGTAAGTGAACTGTGATTTTAACGTATACGAGTTTTGAAAAGGAATTGATAGCGAGATTATATACGCACTTGCATATCAGTTGAGAGATAAGGGTATATAAGTATCCTAAGGAACAGGTGCGTCGTTATGTGATCCGAGGGTGATGCTGACTTGGGGGTCCTCGCCCTCGGGATTACCTTACTCGTAGGTGGTCACGTGCCCCTCTCGAATTACGTCCTGGAGATGTTCCTTTCTTGTTTCCTATAGCCTCGTACGGGGCTGCCCGAGCGCTCCTGACAGCCCAAGACAAAGTACTAGCGTTACGAAATGAGTGGCGGAATAAATGAAATTTTATTAGTGTCCTTTACATCCAGCGAGCAGTTCAAATTCGAAGTAGAAGGGATATAGAGCAGACGAATGGCCCGCCGTCACGCTTGTTTGTTTTTGTTTGCGAGACCAGCGACAGAGTGAAATGTATCCGGTATTATTTTCCCGATGATTCAAGGAGTGGGTGATCTACGGCAAGTATGCGTTCTGCAAATTCACGAGTCTGACTTGTACCTCTTCGGGTTCAGCGGAGAACGTGGACGCGGGAAGAAATTTATGGCTTGCTTGAGTATGTATATATGCAGGTGGGGTGAGTGGGGTAAATGATGCTCCTCGAACTGAAAATGCCACGACATGCCACAGCCGCCCGCTTCCTTTGCCGTCACTTCAGCCGGCGCCTGTCTATCTGCATTTCTGTGTTTTCGTGTATATATTGTGCTGGATACACCAACACATCTCATGCACGGGCTATTTGTGTTTCATCAGCTTATTCATCGGGTGCAGTCCCATTTGAATAGGCACTAAATCTCACATGGCCAGTTAGGTACACACTCGCCCGTTCAGCAATCTTTACCGGGACCGGACTGACACCCTCCCTCACCCGACTTCTCCCCCCCCTCCCCTCCCCTTACTCCCCCCTCGATGATTACCAGCCGTTGCGAGTGGCTCCTGCTGGTCACTCACCCTTAGCCACCCTGCCTGTATCGTCATCAGCAATTCACTCATACCAGCATATGCCTGTGACTCACTGTTTGAAAGCAATGAATGTTACAGCTGTAACGGTCACTCACACGTTTTAGGCTTGTCCTTGAGTAAATTGTGGAGGGCGGTCACTCCTGTTCCTGTGGTAGGAAGGCACGGCTCGCCCTGCTTGGACGACCGGCGGCGCGCTCGTACCCCGACTCGTCGTAAATAACTGTTGTGCGCGCTCGTTTCTTGACCCTAACTAGATAGCCGTCCCATCGCCTTTCGCGTGCCACCATCGACCCACCCTTGCCCCCAGCCAAGCCTCCGGTTCCAACCTGAAATATACGCCTACCTCCGCCGTCCTTACATACAGCCGCCAGGGTCTGGTGGGAAAGGAAAATACAAGGAAAGCAGCCTGAAGGATGAGGTTTGTGCAGCGTCATGCACAAGCATGAAACGTAAATGCATAGCACCAAAAATTGTGCTTTTTACCCAACGCTTACGCTGAGGTATCGTGGCCATGCTCTGACTTCTCTAATGACATCATACTCTTGCTTCTTAATGTGTGTGGCTATATTCATGTATATGTGTTTGTATGTACATACACACACACACACACACACACACACACACACACACACACACACACACACACACACACACACACACACACACACACACACACACACACACACACGCACATATATATGTGTGTGAGTCTGTGTTATGATGTATACTTTTGTACACCAGGGGCATGCGGTGTCCACTATCGTTTTCCTTTAGTATGCTTTTGAACGTGGCTGCACAAACTAAGTTTCTAAAGAGTCGATTATAATGATTAGGCCTACCGGATCTCACATATTTACCCCATTCTATGACATCTATGAATATTATTAATATTATGTACTTTACCATTATTGGTTATTAGTTGTTATTATAAAGTTAGTTAATTGCAATAAATTCAAGGAAAGGGAAAACAGTGGAGGTCAGATATACCGTCTTATTTTTGACTCAACACTTGTGGAACCATATATGTGTAAAATATATATATATATATATATATATATATATATATATATATTTGTGAAAATAAGAGTGTATGTATGTATACATTTCCGACACTTTCGGGAAAATTGTATGTATTAGTATATGTATATATTATATATTGTATATATACTGTGTGTGTATAAAAAAAGAGGCAAATGCAAGGATAGATTGGCATTGCACCAATGCAGGTGAGTCTGAATATTTGTGATATGATTGTTGTGTAGTGTGTGTGTGTGTGTTTGTGTGTGTGGGGGATGGAGGACAGTGGGTGCGACCAGGTGGTGGGTGTTAAGAGGGAAAGGTGGGGGCCCCCGCCCCCGCGAGGGCCGCCCTTCGCCAAATATGGGAAAAGGGGCAGGAAGGGAGGGAGGGAGGGGGGGGAAGAGGGAAGGAAACTGTTAGTAAGCTAGGGAAGGGGAAAGGAAGAGGGTGGGAGGAAAAAGGGAAGAGAGAAAAAGAATAGTGTAAGGAAGAAAAGAAGGGGAGGGAGAGGGAGTAGAATAGCACCCTTCTCTGCCAGGTGGAGGAGACGGAAGCAGTAACGCGCATCTAGCTGAGTAATATAATAATAGCGGAAGATTGCAGGCGGTGCGCGGTGTATAGGGCTAGTGCAGCGACATGTTGCCATGGTAACGAGGGACGCCTGGATAGTGACCGCTTCGTTAATCTCTTTCCACTTGATGGTGACTGCACCGGCGAAGGGGAAATGGTTGCAGAGGGAATGAGTGGTTGTGGTGACAGAGGACGGAAGAAGAGAAAGGACTTTTGCGAGAGGTGAAGTTTGATGCGCAAAAGAAAGTCATCGACCAGAGATTTTCATCAGTGAATGAAACGTTTCGAGACCGAGTGCATTGATCTTCTCAACCCGACTGGAGATGCAACGGCTGGTTTAGCAGAGGTTGTCAAAAGTTATAGCACTGATACGAGGAGGAAGCGATGGGTCTCCTCGGCCATAGTAAACTGTAAGCTGCACACTCCCGGCTGGGAGAGGGACGCTCCAAACGGCGCACAGGAACGAGATACGAATCAGGAGGAGCAGGGCAGGCTGAGTAGTGCTATAACATGCAACAGCCGGATGCATGGCAAATGAGACCGGAAGCTTTGGGTAAACAAGTTTGGAGAACGCTTTTTCTACCTCTTTAGCCTTCTCTTCACTTCATATGGATTTTAAGTATTTTTCCTCCGCTTCATAAAAAAAGCCATGTTCTAATTCGAAGTCTCTTGTAAAGTGTATACCCGAATACCCCCCCCCCCCCGCACTCTTCCTGTAACCCTGCTTTAGACTCGGTCTTTCTTCGTTTCGCCCCACACGCTGGCCTTTTTCTTGTGATTGGATTTTTTTCCATCAGTCTCGCCCAATTTCCATGAGTTTACATGCATTTCCTTGGAATGCATCTCCTTGTTTTGTGCTATTCGCTGGGTCGTCTCCACCCCTCATCATCTCTCTCACACACACACACACACACACACACACTTATATATACATATACATGTATAGAGAGAAGTATTTTTGGCGAACCGGAACTTCACCGAAGGTTCATCATACGGCGGTGTACTTAACCATCAGATTTTGCTCAGGTGCTTTGTTCGATTCTCTTTTAAGGAGCTCAAGCATGCGCGCGTGCGTGCATGTGTGTATGTGTACGTGTACGAGTGTGTGTTTTAGTGCGTATTTATGTGTCGGTGTGTGCCTATTGATTTTCCTTAACACCGTTAGCCCAGGAGTCGAATGCGACTGTTACTTCCTGTCAGAATTAGATCCAGCGGAAGCATCCTAAAGGCTACGCTATCAGAGATCATAAAGTTCGTTTGTCGATGCCGATACGTTCCGGCGCCATCAGTTACCGCGTTGTATCGGCTGATCGCTTGTACAGTCGTCCATTCACACAGATTGTTGATTACATCCCCGGTCTAGCGATCGCTGATGCCACGGCCGGTGCCTGTCGTAAATAGTCTGACTAAAATGCCGTACAAACGGGAGTGTTATCCGATGCAGTCGTATCTCAGCTGTGGAATGCCTCTTGCTGTTCGGATCAGCCAGGCATGCTTGGAACTGGTTATCGGGGTGGAAGGGACACTCGACACGTCGCCAGCGGAACTCGAACCCTCGCAGCTTTTTATCGGTACTTTGCGAAGGCAATGCGTCAAACAAAACATGTGTTTATGACTTTCGTGTACAGGGTAATGCTTATCTCGAGCGCCATACCCTGTGCTGAAGTGATGCCCTGCACTCGGGAGATTCATCCCCAGATGAAATAGAAGTGATAATAGAAAATTATTTTTTTTATTTTCGAGGGCATGTATATATATATCTTTTTTTTTAGTAATTATAGGTGTTTCAGAATATCATGTTGATTATTGGTTTCTTTCTATACACAAACACTACATGCATATACATAACTAGATAGACAGATGGATAGAAAATAAATAGGTAAATAAACACACCGTAGTACTTAGCCTTATCAGGATTCATAATAGATTCTGTTAATCAATGTACTGCACCATAATGTTCACCCTTCCGCACGAGGCAACAAATCAGTGTGAGGCGCCACGCCTTCCCAGGTGGCAGGAAAGGAGCAAAGAAGGGATGGAAGAGATGGATTCCTTAATTACTTGGTTACAAGATTACCTTGTTACTGCCCCCTTAAAAGCCCAAACCTCATAAACAGTTTCCTCGACCCTTGCCGACATGGGTTCGTGTGCCAGATGCGCGATGAGCTGCGTTTCTAAAAGTAGGATAAAGAAGTATATATGGATAAAAAATAATTATCAGTGCCAGCGATACCATCGGGAATGGTTTCAAAAAGTGTGAAGGTAGACAAGAGCAATTTCTCTTTTATTATCTGGGATTTCAATAACCTCGGAAAGAAAACGTAATTTGTCACGATTAAGAATGCTAATTAAAAAAATGAATATTAGGTTTGCAAAGTTGTCTGAATATTTTTACAATATTGTATGCCTTTCCCTGATTATTCTTCGTCGTTCATTTATTCGTCTTTTCCCTAGTTGGACGTTTTTTATTCCTTTCTTTATTTCTTTCGTAATACCAAGTGGGCGCTAATAACTTGTTAAAGCGTCTTCTTAACTCTTAAATCCGATGAATCAGTTGAAACAGACTTTAATTTGTAATCACCAGGATTAATCTCTGGAGCAAAGGGTGTGTGTGGGGGGGGGGGTTGTGTCGTGGGCGAGACGCAAGAGTGAACAAGGCGTACAGCGTGTTTTGAGACTCGAGGGAGACGAGAGACAGATAATGAAGTCGTCTACCTTTTGTTTGCCATGTAAGTGGATAATACGGCCCCAGACCCCTCAGCGTGGATGGTTTGGTTTGTACCCTATCGCCCGCCGTTGTACTTATAAGGTACGAATGTACGGTCATCGCGTGTCTGGCTGTAGCTCGAACACACGCCGGTTCCCGCTGGGTTCTTGGGGTCGCTGGTGGAGTCGCCAACGGATTCGACGTTAGGCTGTTTTTTTTTTATTATTCATTTTGTCTATGAAGTATTTATCTTATAGTTATTATCAGTACTATTATTATAATCATCTTTTTTATCGTTACTATTGTTATCAGTGTCATTAGCATTATTGTTTTTTTTCATCATTATTGTGTTATTGCAGTTATCATGAACATATTTTGTTATTGCTTTCTCGGTTATCGTATTTTTTCTTTTCTTTTCTTTTCTTTTTTTTTGCTGTTATTCATGTGGAAAATATTAGTGGTACTAATATATTTTGTGTGAAGTTGAAATCAGGATTGAAATCGTTACGACACACTTCGACATCGTCGCTACAGAGAAAGTCACAAACTGGTATAGTTACTTCACACTGAAAATAATAACGCCCACACGCCCGCGCACCGTTTCCCGCAAAATCGTGTTTCCTCCCCGTCCTCAAGCACGTGTTGAGGGCCGCCAAATTTCCCGCAGAATAATGTCTAAATGTCATAAAATGTTTCTCTTAAGGAAGAACTGAACTTGGCGTAAAACGACGTAACTTCGCGCTCCAGTATAAAGCTCATGAATATTTAGCGGTCGAGGGAGCAGTGACGGCGGGTTTGGGTGGCGGGCGTGCAGGCTTGCGGGCGGGCGGGGGGAGGGGGGAGGAGAATAGGTGGTGGAGGAGGTGATAAATGGGATGGAGGGACCAAGGAGTGAAGGAGGCGGGAAGGAGGAGCCAGGATAGAGAGAGAGAGAGAGAGAGAGAGAGGGAAGGAGGGAGGGGGGGATAAAGCCAGGGGCTAGAGGGAGGGTAGGGGGAGGAGCAAGAAGGGTGGAGTGGAGGGGTGGAAAGAGGAGGACGACGACTTCCAATCAAGCTTTGTACCATTTTTTTTCTCTCCCCTTCTTTTCTTGGAGGTTCTTAACGATTTTAAATTCTTTTTTTCTTCTGCATGTTTCAAAGTTTTATTAAGTCGGAGGTTTAACTGAAGGTCTTTCTGATCCGCGAGGAGGCCGCCATCCCCAAAGGAATTGAAAGGGGAGGAGGGTTAGGGGGTGGATGGGGGGGGAGCACGTGTTGATTTTTTTCTTTCTTGATTTTGGTGTTTGTACTGAGAGTTCCTGCCTCCGTGTGATGTGCTGGATTCTAAGGCGACATGAGCGTCAAGTGTTTCGCTCTCGAGAGGGTGCGCCAGTGTGTGTGTGTGTGTGTGTGTGTGTGTGTGTGTGTGTGTGTGTGTACATTTTTCTCTCACTTTCTTCCTTTGTCTTCTTTCCTTTTCGAAAATAAAAGGTGCTTGAGGGTAGCGATCTGCGATGAGTTCGAAAGTCGGGGATCATTACTGGGCATTGCAAAGTTCGGATGTAAAGCGGACCCAAAGACACAAAGTCGCTGCTGCCGCCGAGTCGACTCGTGTATTCCTGCATTAGGTGAAGCTCCGTCATTATTGTCGCGAGGTTGTTATGCCTCGCAGCGCGCTTGCTTCTGTTGGCTAAGGCTGGCGATCGTTTTCGTATAGGGTCCAAACAGATATCTTGTTATTGAAACTCGCAAGCAAACTCTTTCTCTCTCTCTCTGTCTCTCTCTCTCTCTCTCTCTCTCTCTCTCTCTATATATATATATATATATATATATATATATATACATATATATATATATATATATATATTTATATAATAAATATATATATATATATATATATATATATATATATATATATATATACATACACACACACATACATACATACATACATACATCTGTCTCTCTCTCTCTCTCTCTCTCTCTCTCTCTCTCTCTCTCTCTCTCTCTCTCTCTCTCTCTCTCTCTCTCTCTCTCTCTCTCTCTCTCTCTCTCTCTCTCTCTCTCTCTCTCTCTCTCTCTCTCTCTCTCTCTCTCTCTCTCTCTTTCTTTCTCCCCCCCTCCATGTGCCCCAGGCACGCTCGCGCATTTACACACCCGGCATGATGCCTTATCGTTCATTACCTGGTTTTGCAGCTGTCGTTCTGACTGACACCGATAAGGTTATCAGTAAATCCGTTTTCTTCTTCTTCTTCCTTGTCTACTTCTCGTACAACCATTTATTTTGTTTTCAGCGACCGCTATGTTTTATTCTTCCATCTGAGGCTTGGTGGAGTCCTCGGAGGGATTTCTGGCGTCCGAGATATAGTTAGTGGAATCAAGGGTGGTCAAGGAAGAGATGGAAAGAGTATGAGGGGGGTAGGAAGCAGGTGTGAGGAGGAGGAGCAGCTGCAGCGAATGAGATGAAGAGAAGAAGGAAGAGGAAATGAAGTGAGGAAGGGGCATGAGTAGGAAGAATAAGAAGATGCAGAATAAATGCTCACCCGAAGTCTTATTATTTAATGTGCGGTAAAGGGTCTAGAGCCCCGAGGGAGCACACCCCACTTCTTCCGATAAGTAGATAAAGCGAGCGACAGAGAGGAAAAGACAGGGACGCATTCAGCAATGCGCGCTGACTTGCGCTCCATGAATCATAATTAGGATCTTGACGTCCCCGTGTCGCGCCCGCATGTGCAAGGAGCTATGTGGACCCCCGTTTTTTCTTTCTCTCTCTCTCTCTCTCTTCTTCGAGCCTGGGGCCATTTGTCTTAAGTTGCCTCTCTTTCCGAGCTCTTGAGAAAGTACTGAGGATCCTGCTGAAGGAGGTGTGTCTTTGCATTACTTCCCTAGCCCCTGCAATGGCCCCCTAACGTCTCCCCGAAACTCATGTTCTCGTTGTAATTTATACTGCGTTTATCCTTCTCCATCTTATCACTATCCTCTCTCCTTCTTTTTACATGTTGACATTCGTTTGTTGCCACTTAATTTTATTATTATTTTGCTTACTTTTTGCATGATATGTTGGTGTATTGTTGTTCCTTGTCTATCATCCGTCTTTAAGAAAACATGCCCGTTCTTGACAGTCAACGTTTGCAAAAGCAAGTAATCGCCTTTTCCGGTATCATGATTGTAATCCCTCTCTTTATATTTGTGATGATGACCTTATGCCTGCTTCTGAATATTGAGACCTCCAGTTATGATCTAGTGGAGCTTCTTCCTCGTCTCCACCCTCCCCTTTTTCTCTCGAGCCGGTCTTCGATTGTCCAATCCTCGTTATAAGCCTCACCCGTCCTCATGTCCATTTCCACGCCATACATAACCTCCCCTCTGACTTCTTCCCCAACATAAATCACGCTTCTCCGGGCGGCTGCTCTAACCAGCAGTCATCACGCTGTTCACCCTCGTTTTCCCCCTACTTCTGTCACACAAATACAAACATACACATAGACACGCATGCACACACACACACACACACACACACACACACACACACACACACACACACACACACACACACACACACACACACGTGTGTATGTATATAGGTATACAGACAGACAGACAGATAGATATGTATGTTTGCATGTATGCATATACATACATGCACACACACTAGAGCCACATACCAAGTTCTTTATCTTGTCTCACCACAACCACTAACCCGACTCACCACCAGCGGCCCATCCCGCTCTAATGCTGCCCCGCCTCGTCCTCAGCATGCACAGCGCCCACTCCTTGCCGTCAGCTCCTCTTACACTACTAGCAGCACCTTGCACGGCCTTGCAATATCTGTCAGACTAGGAGGGGGAGGAGCAGGAGGAGGGGAAGCGCGAGGGAGAGCCAAGGGGTATGGGAGAAGGGGGAAGAGGGAATGGGGGAGCCTGTGTGCTCAACAGGTCATGCATTTTGGTGTCGGGGTCCCAGGTGCGTCGTGGCCTAGAGTAGCGCCTTCCCATCCTGCTGCGCTCAAGCCTCTCCGCGATCACCGTTTTCCTCGACGGGACATTTAGCGCCGTTTTCTTTTCCTTTTGGGACAACGCAATTGATCTGGCGTGCAGTATGTATGCGTGGACGTATGCGAGGTCCGCTGCACTGCATTTTGTGTGAATTTGTTTGGTGTGTACCTGATGATCGTTACTTAAATATTCCGCGGGCAGCAAGACCTGAAGTCTATAATTAAAGCGGATGCCTTCGATTTTGCTCCACGGTAATCACGACCCGTCCTTCAACCCAAACCATTCTTCCAAACCACTTTCTCGCATGTCCTCTGATCCCACTTCACTACCAGTCCCCTCCAGGAGATCAAGCTTTACATGTTTTCACTTTATTTTTATTTTTTTTTTATAGAAATACCCCAGCCTCTCTCTCCCTCCAGTCACCCTACACCTCCCTTTCCTTTCACCCACCTGTGCATTTCTCACCTTCGTGACCGAGAATACAACTTCTGCCAAAGACTCGAAGGCCCCCGAGACTCCCTCCCGGTCGCATCGGCGTGTGGTGGCGGGGCAAGTGTGGCGGCCGAACTGAGGCTGGAGGAGGTGAGCGGAGACTACAGATGTTGATTTGTCTGCCACACCCGAGTGTCTCAGGCTGTACATTTAGACGACAACGTCATTTGCATATGAAGCAAACGGGATGGGAAAACGCGAGCTACCGTGCCGTTATATGAGATTGGATTGAATAAATGAGGGATAAGTGAGGGATGGGGTGAAGGGAACTCGTGGCGTTGAAGTAGGAAACAAGATGAGGTAGTCTGTTAAGTTAGAGAAATGTGCTCGATAACTCCGAATGTAGAAGAGTACGAGTCTATGATCTTTCTTCAAGCTTTGAATACTTATAGGTCGTCTGAGAAGTATAAATTAGTTAAAGATTTCACTCCGAGTGACCTAATTTCCCCTCGCCTCTCTCCTCACGTCACGAACTTAACTGCCAGAGTGACCTCAGATCTCTTGCATCATAATTCTTCGCTTGCAGTTAAATCATTACTTCATTCACCTCGTGCTCTCGTCAGTTTCCCTCCCCTCCCCTCCCATCCCATCCCTCCCCACCCTCCCCTCAGCAACAACTTGTACCTTCTTCAGCCCCCTTCGAATGATTATGGAAAGAAGCTTTCCTATGTTTCGGAAAAGATATTAAATCTCAATATGGCCGATTGATTAAGTCTTCATTTGAGGGTGAAATGGTTAGGCACCCTCTGTAGTTTATATGTGATTTGATATTCTAGACTCTCTCTCTCTCTCTCTCTCTCTCTCTCTCTCTCTCTCTCTCTCTCTCTCTCTCTCTCTCTCTCTCTCTCTCTCTCTCTCTCTCTCTCTCTCTCTCTCTCTCTCTCTCGTCCCCACGTAAGGATGCACCGTAAAGTCGTGGCATCATGGCATCCCCGACGGCAGATGATTCAATCAAGATAAGAAAAAGGGTCAGCTCGCCGTTCATCATCCGGAAGGGGAAAGTGGATATGGTATTCAGATCTGCTGATTTGATTCTCAACGATGAACATGCTCACGGACACGGAAGCGCACACACACACACGCACATGCACACGCACACACACACACACACACACACACATTCACACACACACATTCACACACACACACACACACATTCACACACACACACACCCACACACACACACACACACACACACACACACACACACACACACACACACACACACACACACACACACACACACACACATACACACACACACACACACACACACACACACACACACACACACACACGCACACATTCACACACACGCACACAACACACACAATACACACGCACGCACGCACGCAAACACGCTGGCGCTG
The DNA here is from genome assembly GCF_977035675.1 of Penaeus japonicus. NCBI lineage: Eukaryota > Metazoa > Arthropoda > Malacostraca > Decapoda > Penaeidae > Penaeus > Penaeus japonicus. The sequence continues at coordinate 23,464,831 of NW_028234430.1, forward strand.
GCACAACATGCATTCGCACGGCAAGGTATGGATCCGACATCGTCTTGGATCCTCATCAGAAATTTGATATGAATCCGAGATGGATCAGAACGCGCCCGTACCTTCTCGCCGAAGCGTCTTCATCGCCAAATAAATTGTTTTATTAAGAGGAATACAGTTGTTCTGGCGTTTTATTATCATCGTAGAGTTTCCTGTGATGACTTCCTCATCCGATAGAAAGATTGGGTGGCATGAATTTCCGGGGGGAAAATGGGAGCACATTTTATTCTTTTCGGTTTAGCTTTCTTTCTTTCTCTTGCTCTCGCTTTTTCCTCCTCTCTTTCTCTCTTCTACCGGGGCGCCCCACTCCAGGATTGTTGCAAGTAAATTGCCATAGCTAGATCAAGCTACTCCGCTTCCTTCCCCCCCTCCCCTCCCCTCCCCTCCCCTTCTCCTCCCCTTCTCCTCC
>NW_028234430.1:23475278-23480278 GCF_977035675.1 Penaeus japonicus
TGTGGAAGGTAGACAAGTATGGTCAAGGGATTGCCAGGTGGAAGTGCCTTCGACAGAGAAGTGTGAGGCCAAACTTAGAGACGAATTGGGAAGGGATGGAGGAGAGAATGGAAACATGGGGAAGAGGTGACATGTGAAAACAGTGGGAAGAGCAGCCGGAAGGAGAAAGTAAGAGTGACAGGAAGAGAGCGATACCCAATGACAGGAGAGGAAGATAGATATGACAGGTGAGGACGGGAGAGAGAGAAAGATGTGGCAGGTGAGGGACACAAAGTAAATGGACGAGAAGTGGGAGGGAGAGAGAAAGATACTTAGAGAAAGAGAGAGAGAAGGGGGGGGGATTTAATTTTATTTTATTGGTTATTGATACAAGGTTATACAGAGAGAGAGAGAGAGAGAGAGAGAGAGAGAGAGAGAGAGAGAGAGAGAGAGAGAGAGAGAGAGAGAGAGAGCAAAAGACAGAGAGAGGTGGATGGCTAGAGTATGAGTTCGGTTAAGTAGACTGCGGGAAAAATACCAACAAACAGAATTATCGAGAGAAAGGGGAGGGAGGGAGAGTGGAGAGGGGTTGGGGTGAGTCGACGGACTTAAAGAAAAGATGAAGAGAGGAATGACGGAGCTGTCAAGGTACTCATTAAAGAGGTCACACGAAATAGGAGAGGATGGAAGAGAGAAAGGGAGGGGGCGCTTCTGAGAGTGGGAGGATGGAGAGTCCTCAAGGAGCAGGCGAGGGCGAGGGAGGCGCCTCGCACTCACACGCTCTCGTGCTGGAGGAAAAGGCAAGGCTGAAGGACATGGGTAACTTAATAAGGCCCGAAGACGAAGATGGGACGCCGCATAGAGGGGGGAGGGAGAGGGGAGGGGAAACTTCGTGGAAATGAGAAGGGAAAGATTTTAAGAGAGAGATAGACAGAAATGGAGAAAGGAACGAGAGAAAGAATTGGAGGGAGGAAGTAAAAAGGGAGAGAAAGAGAGAGAGCGCGCGCGGGAGGAGTAGAGAGAGAGAGAGAGGAGAGAACTGAGTATCGGAAGAGATATGAGACTCGAGTCCATGCAGATGAGGGGAAAGGAAGAGAGAGAGAGAGATACAGACGAGGCTGGGTATAGAGTGTGCGATAGATGTAGATGTGGAGGGAAGAAAGACAAGAGGACAGTGAGTGTGTGTGGGAGCGATTTTTTTCCTTCTTCTTATTCTGATTATAATTTTGTGTATGTACGCTTTTAGTCTGGCAATATCTTTAAGGTATTGTTATTTTTGTTATCATTATTTCCATTACTGGCATTATATAAGAAAATGATGATAATAATAGCGATAATGATCATTATTATCATCATCATCATCATCAACAACAATCATCACCAACATCGTCCTCATTAAGCGAAGTTATGAAAGGTGATGATTAGGACCGAATGACCCGAGAATTGCACAGAAAACGCGGCACGGAACCTTTACCTTGAAGGCCTTGATTCCCTCCTTACTTAAGCGTTAATATAAATCTTGGCCTCCTCGCCCGCGCTCAAAGAGGACTGCGGCCATTGTCGTTGTTCATCGGTCTTTCCGGTTCACACCGACCCTCCAACGTTAATGAATAGTGTATAACTTCGTCACTCTTTTAATTGCTGCGGGGAATCTAGAATGCTCAAAGTTTTAATGATTTGCTTCTTCTTGTGAGGCATGAGAGCGGACCGTAAGGGGGAGGGGGGCAGGGTGTGTGTGTGTGTGTGTGTGTGTGTGTGTGTGTGTGTGTGTGTGTGTGTGTGTGTGTGTGTGTGTGTGTACATTAGGTAGGATGTGTGTGTATGGAGAAAGGGGAGTGGGTAGGGTAGGAGGAGAGTGTGAGAGAGAGAGAGAGGAGAGCGAGAGAGAGAGAGAGAGAGAGAGAGAGAGAGGAGAGAGAGGGAGAGGAGAGAGAGCGAGGAGGAAGAGAGGGTGAGGGAGGGAGAGAGAGGGGGAGGAGACGGAGAGAGAGAGAGAGAGTGTAGAGAGAGAGAGAGAGAGAGAGAGAAGAGAGGAGAGAGGAGGAGAAAGAAGAGAGAGAGAGAGAGAGAGAGAGAGAGAGAGTGTGTGTGTGTGTACATTAGGTAGGATGTGTGTGTGTGTGTACATTAGGTAGGATGTGTGTGTGTGTACATTAGGTAGGATGTGTGTGTATGGAAAGGGAGGGAGGAGGGAGGATATGTGTGATGGAAAAGGAGGGAAGAGGAAGGGTAGGCATGGAAAGGGGAGGGAGGAGGGAGGATGGGTATGGAAAGGGAAGGGGGGTTATGCATGGAAAAGAGGGAAGCGTGGGGTGGGAGTAAAAATCTTTAGTGCGCACAGACTCGAGCTAACTATACGGCGGTGATTTCGACGTTAATTTCGACGGTTTGATCGCAGCCGATAGTATGATAGCTTATCAGTGTGGGTTGTTCTTGGCAGGCGATAGTGTTAATGGGATCGGGATATCGGCTTTTATTATTTGCCTTTGTTTTCTTTGTGCTATTTTTCTCGTTCAGATTGATTTTCTTTGAATTTTTAAATATTTATCATTGCATTTTTGTTGTCTATTGTTGTTTTTATTATTGTTATTAACATTATTATCAGTTTATTCTGTTTGTATGTGCGCATGTGTATCCGCGCGCGCGTGCGTGTGCGTGTGTGTCTGTGTGTGTGTGCGTATGTGTGTGCGTGTGTGTGTGTGTGTGTGTGTGTGTGTGTCTGTGTCTTTTAAAATAGTTTTCCGCTTCCTTAATAGCCGTTTCATTCATCTCGATCTCTCCGCGGTCCCATTTTATTCTTTGCCCCATCAGTCTCACCGTCCTTCAGCCCCTTTTGTCTTTTGGTTCGTGTTTTTGCAGCTCCTCTTTTCGATTCTTTGGGTTCGTTTTTTACTCCCGCTACCTCTGTTTCTGTTTATCGGGGACTGACGTCATGTCTTCCTTTTTTTGTCAGCATGCCCTCTATTTCCCTCTGTCCACCCCCTTCTTTTTTTCCCTTCAAACTCCTGTTATTTTGGGCTTATCTCCCCGTCTTTTTTCTTTTTTTTCCATTTCCACTCGCATGACTCTCTCTCTTTCTCTCTCTCTCTCGCTTTCTTTCTCTTTCTCTCTCTCTCTCTCTCTCTCTCTCTCTCTCTCTCTCTCTCTCTCTCTCTCTCTCTCTCTCTCTCTCTCTCTCTCTCTCTCTCTCTCTCTCTCTCTCTCTCTCTCTCTCTCTCTCTCTCTCTCTCTCTCTCTCTCTCTTTCTCTCACTCTCTCTCTCACTCACTCACTCACTCACTCACTCACTCTCTCTCCCCCTCTCTCTTACTCTCTCTCTTTCTCTCTCCTCCTCCTCCTCCTCCCTTCTCCCTCCATCCTTCCCTCCTTCTTTCCCTCTCCCTCCCCCTTCGTCTCTTTCTAACCCCAATTGGCGTCTCAACTATTCCCCATTTCACTGTTTTTTAATCATTTCCACCCACGATTGCCCCTACGCACACACACGTGACCAAAACATCAACAGTAACGTGGAATTCCCACAGTGGAAATAGTGAGTACTTTAGAACGTGCCTGACACACTGTACCGTCCACCCTTGCCCTGCCCCTGCGAACGTGAACGACAACCCGGAAGAATGTACTCGCTTGTCACTCGCACTAGCTAGGCAGGAGGGGAGCTCTGCGTAGAAGGGTTAAACCGGTCCGGGTGGCCACACCTGCTATGCCTTACAGGGAGGTGGTTTGGTGTGCTTGCTCTCAACTGTATATCTTAGTTGTTATGATGTTGATGATGTCAGTCGGTGGTATTGATTGCATTTTCCCCCTTGCATTATACATTCAGAACCAACAGCAACTCATGCCCTCACGTATCCGCCCGCCATTCAGATGACAAGAATCATGCGAGGAAAAAGAGTGATGGAAGCAGGACGTGAGGGAAACTTTTTGTTGCAGACACCGGGAGCTCGTGAATGGAAATTATTGCGTAACCGGGAAGGTGACAGTGAGGCGTGCGGCCTCATTATCACCTGTTAAGTAGAGGACTTTTGAAGCAATTAAGCTCCTGCCATGACGCTATTAGTACGAGATAATGCGTTGATAGAGGAGTTTTGTTAAGGGAATAGCGGTCCGGGCAGGGCTGTTGCTATCGAGGTGGCGTATAGGATTATTTCCGCCGGTGTCTGTCGCAGGAGGATTTGGGAGCGGAAGGTGTGAGGAGAGTCTCCACTATGGGAAATCGTTGTCCTCCGCACGCGGGGGTCGCGTAGAGTTGAGCTTTGCGATATCAACTTGGCAATTTATTGATCAGCCCGCCGTGTCCAGGACGGTTCCCTCCCCTATCACATGCGGCGGATCACGAAGATTGTTGATTTTGTGCGGAAAACACGGATGACATTGACTGAAAATGATGTCAGGAAATTGCTGTTGCTGGGCGTGACAGTGTGCAAAAGCCAACTGATAGGCAAGCTGCAGACAAGTCAGCGATAAGGGCTGTTTGTGTGTCGCCGACGGAAATGTTTGATGTTTCGTTTCGGTTCATCCTCGGTCATCGTGGGGCTGTCTATTTGCTTTTTGAAGCTCTTAGCGTCGAAGTTCCATAATTGTTTTCTCCGGAATTCTTTTGATTCGTACAATCACTGCACTCGGGGGCCGGCCCGAGTCGCTCTCGCCCACAAGCCGTCACCGTTCGTTTGGAGTTTCCTTGCTTTCAAACAAACTCGCTGGCTTATCGATTGCACGAACGCATTGCTGCTAAACACCGGTTGCACAATGTCAGCGTTCCGCCACCCTCCTCTGGTCACGTGGCTCTCGGACTCCCAGCAGTCCCCCCAGCCGCGACCCCCGACCTGACATCCATTCGCTCCCGTTCGTATCCGTCTGCCGGACGAAAAGAAATATAGAAAAGGAGCCTGAGGTCTGCCACAACATGGCCGCCTCCGCCGCGTCGTTGCATTTATGTCTGAGACTTGACAGATTGTAATGTTCTCTTCACATGGCGGCAAATATTTCAACTCCGCCCCAAGTTCGCCGACTTAGAGGGGGGGGGG
>NW_028234430.1:23485278-23490278 GCF_977035675.1 Penaeus japonicus
GGATTCTGTGCGGTGCAATAATGGTGCCCATGCAATGCAGGGAAATTATAATAACATTGCCCTACGTGTGTGTGGGGGTGTTATTGTGTGTATTTTTCCCTCTCTCTTTGAGCGTTGTTGTTGTATACAAGGAACAATGCAACGTAAGAATTCGTCTCCGCTGTCATCACCCGTTTCCTGCATCTCGCGCGACGCCGTCCATCAAGGCAGCTAGTGGTTCATCTCCTTTGTTCCCATGTGTGTTTGGCATCTCCAGCGTTGGGCCAATTTCTCGATTTTTCTCTCTCTCGCTCCTCTCTTCTCTCTTGTTTGCACCTTATTTGTGGGAGTATTGTTTGCGTGTGGTTAGAAATTTCGACGGTGCTGTGGCTGCTTTATTCTAAATATTTTGCAATTTACCCCCTGTGATATTTAGAATGGGATGGTATGCGCTTTCGCATTCATGGGAGATACAGGTTTCAAACTTTTTTTCGGGTAGAGTTAGCAAGTAGAGTTAGTTGATGGTAGAATGTGGAGGCTTGTTGCTGTGAAGGAATGGGAAAGATGAAAGGAGGATGGAATAAAAAAAATATATAAGTAATTATGTAAATGAAGTTCGAAAAACGGAACGCAAGGATATAAAAGAGAAAGGGTTGGGATGGGAAAAAAGTTCCGGAGAGACAAGAGAAAAATGGGAAAAATTGAGAAAATAAAAAAGGAGCGTCGTAAATGAGTAGAAAAAAAGAAAAGTCCGGGAAGGAAAAAGACGAGTGGGAGATAAGAAAGATATTCAGGAAGCCCATAGAGCGCAACACACGTCACCCACTTGACAATGGTCTCGTTGTCCCAGATAAGGAAAGGTTGGATGAGGGGAGGGAATCGGGCTAGGGGGTGGGGTTCTGGCGAGCCTTGGCAACACGGGATCTGATGCTGCTCCTGTTCTTATACCTATTTTTCTGATTGTGGATGTTGTTGTTATAGTATATTTGTCGTTGTTATTGTAATTATGATGATTAGCATTGCCGCCACCTTTATCGTTGTAGTTAGCACATTCATTCTCAGATAATTTTCAAATTAACAATACATTTGTATTGGTTCTCACTTTTCTTTTCTTTTTTTTTGTGACAGCAGGGACGTAGCGTCGCATTACACGGATTGTTATACCATTGTGTCCACCATGTAGCGCAGCATTAGGATGCATAACACGGTTTGGTTTGCGTGGCACTGGTTGTTAGGCATCGCAGTGAGGCATGCACGGCGGAGCTCCTTTCCCTGCGTCGATCATACCCGTCCCGGCTGGTTATCGTGTCACGGAAAGCCATATTGCGTGTCTCGCTCTACAATCTCCGCCTGATTTGTGCCGCCGTCACTTAATCCGGGAAGTTTATTTTCCCGAATATAGAACGCTGAATGGCAGTTAGCGTCTGATGCCGGATGGAAAGTGGTGAGCCAGGGAGAGAGCAGGGATGGGGGTCGGGGAGGGAGAGGCCACGGGAACGCTATTTTTGCACGACATACATTCTTCTGTGTTGTGTTGTAATATATTGCATTAAGTTTATTTTAGGAATAAGCTACTACAATTAAAGGGGGCGCTGAGATGGCTCGGGGAAATATGGAGGGGAGGGTGCGGGAGTGGGAGTGGGAGAGATAGAGGAGGGATGGCGTTTGTTTATCTTCTACCTTATCAGCTCGCGTCGCCATTAGAGGAAGAGGAGACAGGGAGAACGGAGGACAGGAGTCGGGACAAGAGTCGGCGGTGAGGACAGAAAGCTGGGTGTGAGGCAGGCTAATGAATCCAGCGGTGGCGGAAACATACGCTGAATGTGAGGAAGTTGGAGAAGAGAGATAACAAGATCATGAGTTAGATAAAAAAAAAAGAAATATATATATATATAAAAAGACGTAAATTGTTATTGCAATTATGTGCGATGGACGGTGCTCAGGTTTATATTTGTCCAGGCTCATCACTATGGGAGGAATTGCACTGTCTTAAATAAGGGATGATGCTGTGGAAAAATGGCTACAAACGTGAGAAAAATGGTGACAAGTATGAGTCGTGTCCATGAGTTAGGGATGTGATGTTTATGTGACATAGACACAGGGAGAGGGAGGGATGTAGCAGGGTTGTGAGGGATAGGCATTAGGGAAGGGGAAGGGTTAAGGGTAGGCGCATGAGAGCGGGAGGGGGGGGAGCAGTGCAAGACATAACGGGTTCGCGTAAAAAGAGTGACTGGCCTCCATCCAACGCCTCGCGGGGGGGGTGGGGGGTGGGGAGAAGACAAGAATGCCGCACCCAACCGCGAGAATATACCAATAGATGGGGGTGAGAAGTGAATCAGACTTTTCCCCTCGACATGTAACCATCCCGAGCAGACTGCAACAACGTGTAAATAATTGAGGAGTTAAATGTGCGTTCGGAGTGAATGTTAAAGTATCTCACTGCATTTTTATTAGCTTTTGTTTAGTTTCATGTTGTATTTAAATGATTTTTTTCCAATAATCTGAAGATCCTCTCCACGTGTTCATTAATCTCGTTTAAAACCTGTTTTTTCCTGCAAGTATGAACATCCGGGATAGAGAGACGGATGATTGTTGTAACCCTGAGTGCAATTGTGACTATTTAATTGTGACCACAACTCCACCTCCGGTCTGCCTCGACCACGGCTGCACCACAATACCGTACCACATCGCCATGTCACGCCATTCTTCCTCCTCTCCCATGTTCAGTCATTACACGCAGAGCCACCGCCCGTTGTGGTGTCACATGCTGAGTGTGTCAGTGTTTGTGATTATTGCAACTTCGTGTACAGCTGACTCCCTTACATCTCTTGCCTTGTTTAGGCATAGCACAATGTTACACCAATACACCGTGCTACTTTCATGCCCTGATGCAGTTACCCGCTCTACATTATTTCATACTAGAGGGATAATCGTTATCATTACCGCCCAGATGATCCGCTACTCTATTTTGCCACCGGCGTAGAGTCCCTTTGCAGTGCCACCCGTCGCCTCCGGCGATGATTTAGATGTTGATGTGTTTACAAGTGGGTTGTTAAAGCGGTACGTAATGTGTCGGGGCGTCGAGGCGATGGCTGTACTTGGAGGTGATTTATTAGGCTTTGAGAGTATTTATGGACGGCTTAAAGCCTAGGTTCTTCTTTTTCATGTGTTCCGGCATTCATCATTCATGCGACTGCCTTTGCATGCTTGATAGTTGTTACTTCTGGCGCCGATTAGAATGCGTGTGTGTTTTGCTTTAGTGTGCACATTTAGCGGAGGCAAACATGCTTTGCTAGAAAGACAAGCATTTGTAGACATAGACAAAGCGGCCGTTTGGAGCCGCGTTAAAGGGAGCAGCAGCAACAGTACAGACGTCAAGTTCAACTTTGATGCCGTATTTACTGAGGATGTCGATTAGATTCTCTTTGTTTCGAACCTTCGCGAGGTGTTGTTTGAAGCCTCGCAATCACAGGGGAGAGAAACGCGCTTTGATTAGATTTCGGGGTTGATGTGAATGCGTTTAATGCCGTTTTTTAAAGGGCTAGCGATATTGTAATAAGCTTGAAGCTTAGTTTTGGGATTCCGTTGTAAGATTGCATTAATCTTGGGCAGATATATGGGTGAGGAAATTTTGTACAAAAAGAAAAAGAAAAATAGAAGTGGAAACGTCAAGGGAGGGAATTCGTCACTAGGGAAATAGTGGATTATACAGCGTAATAAAAATATGGAAATGAAATGGAAATTAAAGGAAAGGAAGAGGGAAATCAGAAGAAAGGAAGTGACAGGAAAAAGATAAATAGAGAGGGAAAGGATGAGGGTACGAGAGGAAGGGTGGTGGTGGTGGTGGCTGGCCGGCCGAGGGTGGGGAGGGGGGTTGAGCCTGGACCCGGCAGGCAGATCTTCTCAGGCTGCCGCCCGCGGGTGCTCCGACACGACTCGCAAAATCTGGCCATGTACATCCCTTCAGCAAGGGTTATTATCCTGTGTTTTGCATAATATAACCTCAAGTGAGCCTTATTAAGCCCTGAGTGCAGCCTCATAATTACTGCTCTCATCACGATTTGTTACCGTCGAACGGGGCTTCCCGCACCACCGTTCTTTGTACTTGTAATGAGACTCTTTGTTCCTGATGTAATGAATTGTATGTATTCTTCTGTCATATTGTACGCAGGGGAGGAGAGAGCTAGCCTTTTTCGCTGTGCATCGAACCATTATATTTACAATCAGGCGGACCATATGTCTCTCTGAACGCGTGGCATCCCCCAACTCCCCCCCCTTCCCCACTCCCCCGCCTCAGTAAGACATTGGTTTAACGAAGATACCACATCCTTCCCCCTTCCGCCCCCTCCCCCCACCTCATCTTATCCTCTCCTAACTGAAAACGTATAACGCGATAAAACAGATTAGGCTTTTTTCGCCTGTTTTTGCGTAGCGTTAGGATACAAGAAGAGGGAGGAGGAAGAGGAATAGGAAGAAATGAGAAGAAGAGAAGGAGGAAGAAAATCCAGATAGCAATAAGGATGGAGAAAATATATCAATCATTTAGGTAGTAATGGTGATTACGAGAATAGTTATGATCCTGACGGTAATGATGATGATATTGATAGTGATGGTAATGATAATAGCAGTGATGATAGTGCTAATGTTAATATAAGTGATAACATAAGTAATAATGATAATGATGATAATAATAAAATGCAAGAGCAATGAGGGACAAGAAGGGAACGGCGGTAGGAAATCGAAAAACAATTATATATCCATTACGGGCCGGGTCTCTTTTTATGCCGGCTCTTCGATCGCATATCTGATTTCCCATCTGGGGAAAAAGATGATCGTCACCCACATCACAAGGCAGAACATGCCGAGTGGGAGTTTGGAGAGATCAAAGGAAGTGATGTTGATATTGGAAGGGTGATACGAAGGGTGGTATAGGGTGACACAAAGGGAAAAACTGAGGGAAAAGGGGATAGGAGATGGAAAAGTGTCGTAAGAAAAGAAAGGGGAGCAAGGTGAGAAAGTGT